>NC_057814.1:510810941-510813017 GCF_018294505.1 Triticum aestivum
TTGCTGCAGAGGACCACCATCATCGCCTTCCTTACTCTTTTCCTTCCTCTTTCTTGATTTTGCCTTGTCAAGTCAAACCCACAAGAAAAAGGAATAAAATTTGCTCTTCAGAACTCATTGATGCATGATACTGACGAACACTACTTTCATGTAAGGCAGCCGCATGATAGGAGGATGGAATATGTATGAAAAACAGGACGGCGTGACATATTGACATGTATGATGTATAAAGTGTAAACTAAGCACAAGGTGCTTGAACTTGTTAGAATCGATGCAAGCTAGAAACCATATGAAAGATGAAACCAATATCACTCTGCCAAATTAAAAGGGTGCCCTAACAAATGTATTTGACCAAATTAGAAGCAATACATGGCAACAGGCTAGAAATAATATGCAATATGCAACAAATAAAGGTGACTCATCGTAAGTGATTGATGCAGGATACAGAAGAGAGGTAGTTTCATGTAAGAACAAGGTTCACACATAGATGTAGTGTGTACCAAAAATAGGAAGGCATGTCATATTCACAGGTATAGTGTGTAAACTAAGCAGATGCAATTTGCCCTAATTAGAAGCATTACAAGCTAGACACCGTATGCAACATGCAACCACATATCACACTGCGAAGTTAGAGCAAGCACCTGTGATGGTGGTGTAGGGGAAGTGCGGTCTTCAGGTACAGAGCTACGTTCAATATCTTCATTTAGGCTTGCTGTTTCTTGAGAATCATGTGGAGAGGATGAAATTGCATTCTTTATAAGAGTATTGCGTCTCATATTAACCCACGCGCGTGACTGTCTCATCATAAGCGATAGATGTAGGATACACAGGAACAGTAGTTTGATGTAAGAACATGGTGTGATAGGCAGATGTAGTATGTACCAAAAACAGGAAGGCGTGTCATATTCACATGTATAATGTGTAAGCTAGGGAGATGCAATTTAACAAATTAGGAGCATTGATGAGGGATACACAAGAAAAGTAGTTTGATGTAAGAATATGGTTAATAGAAAGACGTAGTATGTACCAAAAACAGGAAGGCATGTCATATTCACAGGTATAATGTGTTAACTAAGCAGATGCAATTTACCCTAATTAGAAGCATTACAGGGTAGACACCATATGCAACATGCAACCACATATCACACTGCCAAGTAAGAGCAAGCACCTGCGATGGTGGTGTGGGGGAATTGCGGTGATCAACTAGAGAGCTACGTTGACTATCTTCATTTAGCCTTGCTGTTTCTTGAGAATCATGTGCGGAGGATGACACTGCACTCTTTAAACGAGTAGGGCGTCTCACAGTAACCCACTCGGGTGACTGTCTCATCATAAGTGATTGACGAGGGATACAAAAGAGCATTAATTTGATGTACGAACATGTTTAATAGACATATGTAGTACGTATCAAAAACAGGAAGCCATGTCATTATCAAAGGTATAATGTGTAAAGTAAGCAGATGCAATTTAACCAAATTGGAAGCAATACAAGCTAGACACCATATGCAACATGCAACCACATTTGACAGTGCGAAGTTAAAGCAAGCACCTGGGATGGTTGTGTGTGGCAATTGAGATCATCAACTGCAGAGCTACGTTTACTGTCTCCAACTGCTGACACTTCACCCATTAGAGCGCTGAAACGCTTAGTGCTTATCTTTGAATTACACTGGAGCGATTTCTGTCTTTTCTTTTCTGCATTCATCAACACTGCGTCAGAGTCTGAAATACCCATGCATAAGAAAACAATAGTGTGAGTATGGGTGAAGTGTGTGCACAATTAGTACAGTGTAAAGGTAGCAGATAGCAGGTCGGTGAGAAAAAAATGACGGGAGACATATGATAGCTCTACAACATGCATGGCACACTAAATTACTACAGGATTCTATGAAAATAACAGTCGATTGAAAGCAAATAGGCCAGTCCATTTTTTCTGCACCGTCCGATGTACAAAGAACGGGCAGATCGCCTTCATCTACCTCCAGCCAGTCAGTGTTGACGATCTTCCTCGAAACGCCAGTGACCACCCGCCCAGTATTCCTCCCCTGCCTGCGCCCTCCCCTCGACCTCACCGCA
>NC_057814.1:510813243-510815446 GCF_018294505.1 Triticum aestivum
GGTGCAAGCAGCTCCTGCGCCCCACACCCCTATGATAGACACCGATGCGCCGCTTCCCCAGGGAACAGGCGGACTAGGTGCTCTGCGCGCCTAAGCGAGTGCTGCTTCTTTTAGTTGCGGTTCGACTGACCCTGAATTGAAATCCAGGCGGGCTACTGACCTCTAGCAAAGGTGAAATAGTAAAAGGGAGTAAACCTTGTGCATTTAGTATCACGAAGAAGATGTAGTAAGAAGCGCTCAACTAGTTTCTTTCGTGGGATGAATACGGTGTGAGCGGAGACGTAAGATTTGCACGAATAAGGGAAGAGGAGTACCTCTTTCTGCTAGCAGTGCTGTGTTCTCCTTCTGTTTTTCCGACGATCTTCTTGTTGTTCGCCGGAAACCAGAAGTTGTGGAGGACGATGCAGCCTTGGACGAACCCATGGCCAAGTTGTTGAGTGTGGTGCGGTGGCCGTCTGTCGGCGGCGGGGAAGCAGATCCGAGGCGGCAGTGGACGGTTGCGACAGTGGAGCCACAGCAGTGAGGCGCAGGACGGCGTGGTCGGAGTGGTTCTGGTACGGCGCACGTCGGCGTCGGCGTCGTGGAGGCAGCTCTGCCTCGGCTTCAGCTGCTAAGTCCTTGAGGGCGTTGCGGTTGCGGTTGCGTTGGACGACGACGTCGGGGTACCGGCTCCGGCGTGATCGAGGAGGGCGGCGGTGGATTGGCCGCTATGGGGTGGAGGACGGAGGAGGCTGGGGTTTCGCGGCTGGTGGAGAGGGCGTTTTCGCGCCCACGGAGTATGAATGGGGAAACGGAGGGAGGCAGGGAACTAAGGGGGAACAATGTTTTGGTTTGAGACGCGCTTGTTTGAAATTTGGGGAAAGTTACAAACTTTGCCCCCATCTAAAATTTCGGACATATTGCGGGTTGGGGGTAGGACAGTCATGTCAGGTTTCCCAAATGTGGGCGGGATAGATTTCGGCCGAGCGCATGGGTAGGCGCCCACGGCGTATGAATGCTTCTCGGAGGCGGTTGAGACTGGCGTCTTGGTGAAGTTACAAACCTACCCCGGTTAGACCTTTGGACATCGGGCCGATAGGCTACACGGGCCAGAGTCAAGACAGTAATTTCCTACCACCAAAACATTAGTCTCGCGCGGTTTCGGGTGACCAGAGGCCTATTTGGCGCTTCGTTCAATATTTGGGAGCAGAAGCATTAACGTTTTCGGTTCTCTTGAATTGAACTTTCAGGATTTGTCAAACTTCACAAATCTTTACTCTTGAAAATCCTAAAGCTACGATTATTTTGGAATGGAGGGGGTACATTTGAATATACATTGTACACGAGTATATATTAAAAAATATGCAACTTACCTCAGTTCATGTATGGTTCCAGATATAATCTCCTTGGTTGCAAAAAAAAAGTTAGATATGCGTATGAATATATATAGCATGTCCAAACTCAGAACAAAGATTGATGCCCCCTTTTACATCTGATTTACAAATGCCATTATCTCGGGTTCAAATAGATGAATGCACTTCCTATGAATTCGAATCTTCGAAACCCCCTTTATGTTGAATTCGACATGTATTCTATTTCGTAGCTAGCAATTTGGAATGTATCCATGCAAGTGACAAATGTATAAAGTGCTTCACACTAACAACATGGAGTGCACTAATTAATGTTTATATATGAATTGCAAAAGCATCCATTGCCTGTATTTCAAACCGCTCTCACTCTATGGATTGATAATATGAAATAAACACATGCACATGCTAGAATTCAATAGAGTATGGGTGTCTGATAGACCGATTTTCGTCCATACGCAATTTGCAAAATTCATGATCTCATCCAAAAATAATAATGACATTTATATTTTAATTTAATGCGTAGAACCGTGTTTTACACGTAGATGCACTATGCCTCGCCCCGTTCTCACAAACGCGTTATATATCTCTATCTAACGCATAAGTGGACACACTTTATATGCATCGGCATTTCTCTTTCACACATGCTCACAATCTCTCTCAGGGTGTCGGAGTGTCTCACGCACATGCTCTCTCTGTTTCTCTCTCTCTCTTTCTGACTACTATGTACCACTCTTTGCACTAATCTCAGTTGGAAAACACTATTTCTCTCACATGCATATATACACATGCACGGTCTCTACTAGCCCTGTATACGCACATATATGTGCCTACGTGTCTCCCGCACGCACATTATC
>NC_057814.1:510815709-510816637 GCF_018294505.1 Triticum aestivum
CCCCCCCCCCGACACACCTCTCTCTTAGTAGTTGGCAGATACGATTTCATCATATCATTCGGTAGGATATCCCTGGCTGTTAGGCTGGATGGTAATACGAGGCAAAGTTTTACCCTAGTTCGGATCGGACCCTTGCAGTTGAAGAAAGAGCCTACTCCTGGTACTGTATATTAGTGATAGGGGTGTGTACAAAGTACACGTGAATACCAGGCATTGTGCGTGTGTGTATACTATCGACGAACTAGCCCCCAAGCTTGTATAACATACTAAGGGCCTAGGGTTACAAATTTTATATAGTCGGCTTATCACCAGTGGGGATAGAGTCCTCCGCGACTCTAGTAGCTTCGTGTTGTACGCCGAGTCCTCCACATGGGTCTTCGTATAACACGTCTCGGTCCAACCTATATGTGGCGCAGGATGGAACCGACCCATGAGTCTTCATGTTGACCCACCACAACTAGAAATGATGTGCCCACCACACCACACACGCAATCGGCCACTAAGAAAATAAGCATATACAATAGTACAACGGTATCTAGCTCACGATACGTCTCCATATTTTGTTGATGACACTGACAGACTTTGCATTTGATGCGTGCTCCGTATTTTGTTGACGACACTTACGGTCATTGTATTTGAAGCAAAAGCACGATATGATCACTAGACTTCAGAATAAGCTCATCAAGGTCACCACATACATTTTGTTGACGACACTTACGGTCATTGTAATTTGTTGATAACACGATCAATTGACCAGTCAAACGGTCCACATTCAGCAGCGCACATTACCATAGGGCCCACCCGTCAGCGCGTATATGAAGGACAGAAATGATAATAAATTAGTGGTCGGTGGGTATTCGAAGTCGTGAGACCTCTGGTTGGCAGTCACCGGCGGTTGGGGGCGTTCATTGGGCGGTGGGGTGGGGAT
>NC_057814.1:510816891-510832583 GCF_018294505.1 Triticum aestivum
GGACCGGCAGTGGGGAGTGGTTTCGGGGAGGGCGGGCCGGCCGCGGGCGGCGGGGGCTGGCGGTTCTGCCGGTGGTGGCTGGCGGCTCAGGGGGGTGGAGTTTGATGATAAACTGGAGGCCCTTGATTTCGTATCCAACGGCTGGAAAATCTAATGACCAGAGATGTGGAGTATATGAATCTATTCCTATGAACCAATTGGCTCTAAAGGAAAAAATCCTATAAAAATCATATCATATAGAGTTCCTATGATATTCCTCGACACTAAAGGATTCTTGAAATTGCTGCGGGTGATACGATGGTCTTTCTTTGTAGACTCCTCACCCATCTTTATAGTTACCTCTCGAAGATGAATGAAATGATATATACATGGTATTCTACATGTGCAATTTGGTACACGGAAACTCGGTAAAAGTTTGCGAGGTTCGAATTTTCAATAAAGCTATATGCACTGCATTTCGGAACGGAGGGAGCATACGGCAGTTGCTAACACTCACGTGGAAGATTTGTGTGTAGGAGGAGTGGCTGTTCTATTAAATGACATGGCAAAACTGACACTGTCGGATGCCGATCTAACGATTCTTATGGCGTTTGTCAGGAAAAGGCTTGTGGCGAACGTTTGTCGGACAATGATTTACGGACACATGCATTGCATTGATACGTGCCCCCCTCTCTCACGCACACGCACCCTCATGAGTCACGACTCTCCCGAGTCCTCTCGCAGACTCGCACGTCGCACCCACCGTCTATCTGCAGGTAGACATCACGCACATATGTGCTCTTCACACCCTACCCTCAGAACTTCTAAAAAACAAAAGACAGCGCGCACATTTTATTTTAGCTCACACGTCACACACTTATACTATTACTCTTGCGGCGAACGTTCTTTGGGAATAGTATATTGTACTCTCACGAAGAGAAGCGGTGCACGCACGCACTAGTTCTCTCACACCCACTCGCGGGTACACGTAGGAGCGCATTTTTTTGAAGCTGGTACAACAAAATCACTCCACTATATATAAAAGCAGGAGCCTTAGAGCTTGCTTTACTAGGGTTCCTCTCGTTCACTCTCTCATGCTCTCCAGATCTAAGCAACACATAGGTGGCCACGCCCTCTCTCAGCTCACGGCTGGTCACAAATCCGGCCGGACAACCTCGACCGGGGTAGGGGTGTAGGTGCATCGTTCACGCTGTCGTCGGCGGCGAGGGAGGAGACCAACGGTTGCCCGCTTGTCCCGATTGGCGGCCGTGCCGTTCTCTCCGAGAGAGCGCCGGCTCGGGAGGGCCTCCGACCCCTTCTTCCTCCCTGCGGTATTGTGGCCAAGATGCGGCCTCCCGACGCCGTCTTTGCCACATGCCGACGATCCTCGGGTATATATTCCTTCGAAACCTGCCTTGCTCTACTACCTGTGACGCCCGGATAATTAAGCTACAATAACTTTCTACTAATGATGCCACGTCACCTCGATTACTGTTGCTAATCTCGCGTTAGTTCGAAACTGATTCAAATTCAAATTCAAAATCAAGAAAACAATAAAAGTTTCCAAATATTAAAACTAAAATGTTCGGGGTGAGCCAAATAGTCCATACTAAATATTGGTGTAGAAACCACACTCCTCTAAAGTATTTAAATGCACCATAGTAATTAAAACAGCGGCAAAACTGTTATTTAATAAATACTTTTAAATAATAAATAATTACAAAACTATTTTATTTAGGTGCCAAAGTTAATGTGGCGGTAGTATATTTATAAATACAAATTTAGGTGCTAGTGTTAATTTTTATAAAACTGAAATAAAAAGGAACAAAAAATAAAATAGAAAACAAAAGAAAAATAACAACAAAACTAATCTACTCGCCCTGTGGCCCATTAGCCGAAAACACGGCCCACTTAACCCCTTCCCCCTTCTCCTGTTCACCCCCGTCGCGCTGGACGCGCGCACCGCGTCCATGACCGAATACGGCCACGGGGCGGCCATCCGGTGCCCCCGGCTCCTTTAGGTCAACGGCGACCCCTCCCCGAACCCCCCTGACGAACCCTAGCTCACTCTCCCATCTCCCTCACGCCACTCTCTCCTTCCCCGCACGACCCCGAAGCACTGCAACCATGGCTTCCGTCGATCTCGCGGCCACCGTCGCCCCCACGCCTCGAGATCGCGCCTAGGAGATGCGTCGTCGTCCACTACGTCCTCTACGAGGACTAATTCGAGCATGCGCCTCTCCATCGCCGGATCCGCATCGTCTTCTACCTCCGGCCACTGAAGCTCCGCCACGTCGCTTTGCCGCCCCCCTGCGCTCCGAGACCTCAACGAGCCTTCCTTGTGCTCCCCGCTGAGCTCTGCTTTTTCCCCTCTTCTTTCTCCATGGATCCGTGCCCAGAGCCGTAGTAGCTGCCTCCGCTGTAGCTCGCCTCCGCCGCCGTGCTCGTCGGCGTCAGCACCGTCACCGACGAGCTCGTCCAAGCATCTAGCCGTGCTCGGCGCACGCATAGGAGCTCAACGCCACCGCTAGCTCACCCTGCCATGCCCCGCATCACCGTTTGCGCTCATGCCCAACTCCGGCCGTCCGCCGATGTGCTCGTCGCCGTCACTTCCGGCCACCTCCAGCCACGCCACCGCCGCCACTTGATGCGGCTCACCGCACTCGTTCAAACGCCACCTCCCGCGCTCGAAACGAGCCACCGTAGCCGAAACCCGACCACCTCCCGACGCGCGCCGCCGCAAAAGGTGGTCACCGGAGTTACTCCGGCGATGGGGCTGACCTGGCGCTACGTGGCGGCCTACTGGGTCACTGACCCGTGGGCCCAGGGCCCCTAGTTGACTGGGTTGACCAGTCAACCCTGCTGACTGGGCGCCATGTGCCACCGACATGTGGGACCCCCCTCAGTTAACTAAGACTAATCCAAATTTAAACTTAAACTATAATTAATATTGCCACTGAGAGTGGGGGCCACCTGCTAATTAGACTATGTTAGGTTTAAATTAAACTCTAGTTAAGCCTCTCTCTATGACATGCGGGACCCACTTGTCAGGGTTGACCTGGACCATCTGAGGTTTGACCGATGATGCCTGGATGATGTCATGCTGACATCACCGGTCACTATTTTGGATTATTCGAATTTAGATAATTAAATTAATTCTAGAGTATTAATAAAACTTTAAAACTTAATATAAATAATCTATAACTCGGATGAAAATACTTTATACATGAAAGTTGCACAGAACAACGAGACGAATCCGAATACGTAGCCCGTTCGTCCGCCACACATCCCTAGCATAGTGAACACGCAACTTTCCCCCTCCGGTTCATCTGTCCGAAAACGCGAAACTTCGGGGATACTTTCCCAGATGTTTTCCCCCTTCGCCGGTATCACTTACTACCGCGTTTGGGCACCCCTAGCAACGCTCATTGTCATGTCATGCATCGTCATGCATATGTTTGCATTATATTTATTGTTTCTTCCCCCTCTTCTCTCGCTAGACACCGAGACCGACGCCGCTGCTACCCAGTACGACTACGGTGTTGACGACCCCTCCTTCTCGGCTGAGCTTCCAGGCAAGCCCCCCCCCCCTTGATCACCAGATATCGCCTATTCTTCTCTATGCTCTTGCATTAGACTAGTGTAGCATGTTACTGCTTTCCGTTAATCCTATTCTGCTGCATAGCCTGTCTTTGTCACTACTGTTGTTACCTTTACTTGCAATCCTACATGCTTAGTATAGGATGCTAGTTTTCTATCAGTGGCCCTACATTCTTGTCCGTCTGCTGTGCTATACTATCGGGCCGTGATCACTTGGGAGGTGATCACGGGTATATACTTATATACTTTATACATGATACATGTGGTGACTAAAGTCGGGTCGGCTCGAGGAGTACCGGCCCGCGAGTGATTCACGGATTGCGGGCTGAAAGGACCTTTGTCCCGACGGCCCTCTGGGTGGATCTTTGTGGTGGAGCGACAGGGCAGGTTGAGACCGCCTAGGTGAGAGGTGGGCCTGACCCTGGTCGGTGTCCGTGGTTACATCAATTAACACGCTTAACGAGATCTTGGTATTTGATCTGAGTCTGGCCATTTGGTCTATACGCACTAACCAACTACGCGGGAACAGTTATGGGCACTCGACATCATGGTATCAGCCGAAGCCTTCGTGACGTCAGTGACTGAGCGGTGCGCACCGGATTGGACTGGAACGCCTGCTAGGCTAGGTCTGCTTCCGGCCGCGTTCGCAACGTGCAGGTGTGCAATGGGCGATGGGCCCAGACCCCTGCGCCATAGGATTTAGACCGGCGTGCTGACCTCTCTGTTGTGCCTAGGTGGGGCTGCGACGTGTTGATCTTCCGCGGCCGGGCATGACCCAGAAAAGTGTGTCCGGCCAAATGGGATCGAGCGTGTTGGGTTATGTGGTGCACCCCTGCAGGGAACTTTATCTATTCGAATAGCCGTGTCCCTCGGTAAAAGGACGACCCGGAGTTGTACCTTGACCTTATGACAACTAGAACCGGATACTTAATAAAACACACCCTTCCAAGTGCCAGATACAACCCGGTGATCGCTCTCTAACAGGGCGACGAGGAGGGGATCGCCGGGTAGGATTATGCTATGCGATGCTACTTGGTGAACTTACCATCTACTCTCTTCTACATGCTGAAAGATGGAGGTGGCCAGAAGCGTAGTCTTTGACAGGATTAGCTATCCCCCTCTTATTCTGGCATTTTGCAGTTCAGTCCACCGATATGGCCCTTTACACATATACCCATGCATATGTAGTGTAGCTCCTTGCTTGCGAGTACTTTGGAAGAGTACTCACGGTTGCTTTTCTCCCTCTTTTCCCCCTTTCCTTTCTACCTGGTTATCGCAACCAGATGCTGGAGCCCAGGAGTCAGATGACACCGTCGATGACGACTCCTACTACACCGGAGGTGCCTACTACTACGTGTAGCCCGCTAACGACGACCAGGAGTAGCTTAGGAGGATCCCAGGCAGGAGGCATGCACCTCTTTCAATCTGTATCCCAGTTTGTGCTAGCCTTCTTAAGGCAAACTTGTTTAACTTATGTCTATACTCAGATATTGTTGCTTCCGCTGACTCGTCTATGATCGAGCACTTGTATTCGAGCCCTCGAGGCCCCTAGATTGTATTATGATGCTTGTATGACTTATTTATGTTTTAGAGTTGTGTTGTGATATCTTCCCGTGAGTCCCTGATCTTGATCGTACATGTTTGCGTGCATGATTAGTGTACGATTGAATCAGGGGCGTCACACTGCCCCAGCTCCCTTCTTGTGGATCCTTTTCTACTTCCGTCCACTGTTCCAAAGCCACCTAGACTTCTACTATTATTAGAAGTAAAGCTAGTTCATACAGTCGACTCAAAGCGTTGGTTCAAACAGGGAAGAAAGTGGGAAAGCTGTAGCATGAATCTAGGACTTGGTTCTAAGAGGAAACGGGGGAAGTAGTAATATCTGTCACTGTTTAAATAACCGTATTTCGTATTTGCGCAAACAGGGATGTCTGTCTCCATATCGTTTCGGGATGGCTGTCTCCGTATCGTTTCTATCCGCGCAATCAAAAGCACACACCTCAGTTTTAGTACAACTGCGCAAAATGAGATGGCTATCCCTCGTTGCCGTTGTCTAACCTCCCGTCTTCAAGGTATCCCTACATTGGTAGTAACTAAGGTAGAATGACCAACGCAATCTAAAAGAAGCTAATTCATACGTTTTACTTCCTGATTGCAGTGCAGGGACGAGCGAAAACAACTGCATCCTAGTCCGGAATGCACTTTCTACCAGTTCATCCATGGGCCGAGGACTAGCTGGCACGGCTGCACGGCGGTTTTTTGGACAGGTGCGCGGACAAGAGGCATTGTGGTCTGCTTATTTCTGCAAATAGATGTGCTTAAATTTAGTGGAATGCACAAGCATTTCAGCTGGTCAGTACACTGCATGGTTCAGTTCAGCATTCCAGCTGAGACCAAAATTATAATTGGTTATTCTGGAATGAGAGAACCTAACCCTGGATGGTGGAAACAAGAAAAAACCAGAGTGAACTCCAGGAAATTTAAGCCTGCCGGGAGGCCCTTTGCTCAGAGAAGCCTTGCTTGTTTTTTCCTGATTTATAAACCTTCTCACAACTTTGTCTTTTGTTGTGAACTAGTATATGTTTGTTATGTTCTATGAATCATTGAGATGTATAAAATTGCTTAACTTATGCTTTTCAAGTTTTTTATGAAGATGAGTTTAATGTGAATGTTCCACATGAGCGCTGGACTAGCATGTGAACGTTTGGAATTTATTACATTGTGGCCTCAATTAACTGCATGAACCACTTTAACAAGATACATAGTTGCTTATATGTCAGACAGCAGATTGTTGATTGTTAGCTGGTCGATAGCCTAGTGTTGAAGCGAGCTGAGCCAATGTGCCGTGTTTTGCACAACTGCTTACAAGTGGGGTAGCACCAACAGTGTTTACAAGTACTTATGTATACGTTGGCGCACGGTTCTCGAACGAGTGCTCTATTTCATCAAAACACACACTGCTCGTATGATAAACCGTGACAACTTATGTCTTACCATGCCATATTCATGAAAAAACTAGTGAGGACGCATCTGTTTCGGCAACAATTACGATGGTTCTCACATGATTCACGGGCACACAAAAGTAGCAGCAGTTCCCAT
Organism: Triticum aestivum; assembly: GCF_018294505.1. Lineage (NCBI taxonomy): Eukaryota > Viridiplantae > Streptophyta > Magnoliopsida > Poales > Poaceae > Triticum > Triticum aestivum. The sequence continues at coordinate 510,823,570 of NC_057814.1, forward strand.
AGACGGATTCAAACAGAGTACTAGCCCCAGAGGGGTCGATAACAGGCAAGGTTCGGATAATTAGACACAATCCAAACTACTATTAAACACTAGCTGGGGCAACTATTTCATGCCTCGATCTAATTTGGGCTGGACACAAGACGGACCTTGCCATGAACATCATCGAGGACGTCCCGCAGCAGCTCAATCCTGTGAACCTTCATGAAGACAACCTTGTGGCCTTGCCACTGATAAACTTGTTTATGGAGGCATGCCACGTCATCTTCCTGCGTAAGCTTGACAAGAACAGTATGCCTCACAAACGAAGGAGTAGCTTTGAACTTCTTGTGCTTCAGTACACCCTGGACAACACGCCTGACAACAGTGAGGCTGGAATACAACTCTTCATTGGTATAACCGCAAATGGCTTCCAGGATCCAACAGCCTAAGAACTCTGTTTTCCCAGTGCGTATATTCAGGTCGTCCGCCTCATAGCGAGTGACATGTACAACCACACAATCCTTGTTTGCATCAGGGCTCTAATTGAAACAGAAACAAATTCTGAATTACTTTTCAGTATAAGAAACACAAGTTATTTAAACCACTATGTATAGCATGGCATCGAAGCTAATAAAATTTTGCATTATTAATCACCACATACTTCCTTTTCTAAAAAAATCACCACATACTTAGATGCCACAATCAAGATCGGCAAAGAAGGAAATCACCTTGGGCAGCTCAGCGGGGGGGGACACATCCTCGAAGGGGGGAAACTGCTCCTGCAGTGCCACGGGGGCTGTAACCTCAAACGGGGCGTTGACCATCTCAGTAGTGGCCGTGAGCGTATCTGGGGTCGTCTCGGTGGTTGCCTCCATCTTCTTGGAGCTCTCTGTCTTGTGGGGATCAGCCTCCCGCGTCTGCTCCAATATCGGCAGATCTTTGCCTGGTTCTCCTTGGTCCATCATGAAACTGACGAACACTAGGAGACCACTGAAAGGAAAACACAATCGTAATGACAATGAAACAGAAAAGAGAGTGAGGATCGGTTACTGCTTTGCAAAAGTTCTTTTTTTCTCTGAACGAAAATATACCAATATCACGGATCCGCTTACCTTCCCTTCGTTCGGAGAGAAGAATAGTGGCAGATGCGAGTGTTGCCTTTCTTGAAGACGGTGAGGGAGAAGGGGATTCAGCGAAGAGTGAAATGATGGCTGCTTCGTCCGTCAAACTTAGACTGCGGGGAGGTGGGGTTTTGTGAGACGACGGCTCGTTACTGCCGCGCTACGACCGGGGTGACTCTCCGCCTGCATACTGCCTTCTAATTTGGTGGATGGCATTTGGGCCCGCGTGCTGCATGGCCCGCATGTCGGTGAACAAAAGTATAACGGCATTCAGTAGAGGGAGACGTTTCAATGACCTAGGAGGAGCCAGAAGCGGTAGAGTGTCTCCACTGTACTAGTAGTAATTCTTTTTGTGGGTAGCTGTAGAGTGTCTCCACTGTACTAGTAGTAATTGTTTCTCTGGGCCCAAGACAAAACAGCCCATCCAGACTAGTAAATAGTAAAATCAATTCAAAAGCCCATATATTTACTGAATGAGAGGCGCTACCCGCACCCAGCACACCCCCCCCCCCAAAAACCTGGGTGCTCTTCTTCCTCCTCGCTCCCACCCACCTCACGTCAGCTCGCTCCACTCGTACCCCCAAATTCCTCACCTCACTCCTACAGAAAACCCCAACTCCCCTTCTTCCTCACTCCTACAGAAAACCCCCAGCTCCCCTTCTTCTTCGCTCGCACTACAACTAGGCTCATCATTCGTTACTCTGCTCAAATCCGTGAGCGCGACGCGACGCCCTCGAGGAAAATGGAGTCGGCTCACCCCAGCGCCAAGAAGATGAGGCTCCCACCAGCGGCGACGCCTGTTGTAGATCCCGCACCCGGCAGCGTGGGGAGAAGCGGCGACCCCGCCCCCACCGGATCCCAGGAACCCTTAGAATCTTGGGTGGACCGCATCAGCGATCTCCCGGACGCCGTGGGGAGATCATCTCGCTTCTCCCCACCAAGGATTGCTGCCGCACCCAAGTCCTCTCAATTCGGTGGCGCCCTTTATGGCGCGCCGTGCCCCTTAATCTCGACTGTCATCAGCTATCTCTCTTCAATGATTTTAAAATCCCCAGAGCCATCATCTCCTCCCACCAGGGCTCCGTTCAAAGCCTCTGCATCCCGTCATGCTACCTGAGTAAGCATACCATGCCCTGCACGGTGGACGCCTGGCTGAAATCCCCTGAATTCACAGAACTACAGCTGCTTGAGTTCTACTATTCCCCTGGAAATCACATACCACGTACCGAACGCCATGAACTTGTGCCCTCAGCACCGATGTCCATCTCGCGGTTTTCGTCCTCTCTCCACACCGCCACCTTTGCGCTGTGCTACCTACCAAACAATCTGGTACTAAACCTTCGACTCCCATTTCTCAAGAAACTTTCACTTGTGCGGGTTCGTATATCGGAGGCCTCATTGCACAACATCATCCACTCCAGTTGCCCTGCGCTGGAGTGCTTGGTGCTTGTTTTCACAGTTAGAATCGGTTGTGTCCAAATAAAGTTGCCTAACCTTGTAAGAATTGGAATTTCTTTTGACGGAAGGCAACTCATCATCCAAGATGCCCCTTCACTTCAAAGGTTGATCCTTGATTCTAGTTATTCACCGTTGCAAATAACCGTCCTCTCTGCGCCTAAACTGGAGACCTTGGGTGTAATACATGATCTCTGTGCTCATTTCAATATGGTGTTTGGCTCCACAGCTCTTCAGGTACTTTATATTATCATCTACACTTGTAACCATAAGCTGCATTTTAAATTTCTGCACATAATTTATATATCATCTTGGAGTACACATTTTGTACTAATATTATGTTCTATGCTCAATGAAGAGTTTCTCCATGGATGGCCTATCAATGGTGCTGGATTCTGTCAAGATCTTATATATCCAAATGAATAGTTTTGATCTGAACAAGATTATTGGCTTGCTGCAATGCTTTCCATGTCTGGAGAAGTTGTATATAAAGGTGATAATTTCACGCACATTGGAAGCCCGCATATAGTGTACTAGAATTAAATGTTTAGCTGTTGCTCTTTCGACACTCTTCTTTTAGACCTTAACTATTTTCAATCTTCATGTCTATTTAGGCAACAGGACGGGGTAAGAAAGTTATAACCAATCGGTGGATTCGTAAGCATCGGGATTTTCTCACTTCTCATGAGATTCGATTGAAGACAATAACGCTAGAACGATATGTAGCCAACCGTGCAAACACAAGATTTGTCACATTCTTCCTGCTGAATGCGAGGTTACTATTGTCCATCAGCCTTAAGTTTATCAGCAGCATGGTTTTGACGGATGGGTATGTCGAAGAGCAAAAAAAGGAGTTTCAGGTGGGCAAAAGAGCTTCTGAACATGCCGGGCTTCTATTTACAACATATTGTGGTCATAATCCAGTAAATTTTACGACCCAGGATGTTCATTCTATGGACCTGACCGATCCATTTGACTGTGACTGCCGAAAACAGTGCTGGAGTTAGATGTTGTTGCCCTTTTCAATCTGGTTTTTTTGTAAACCTGATGAACAATTAACCCTCGTGCTTTTGTATAGTTTGTAAGCTGGAGTTAGATGTTCCTGCCCTTTTCAACTCGGCTGTGACTGTCATATTTTCTTTGAAACAAGGCAAATGGCTTGCCATTCGTTTAATTTAGAGTGAAATATTGTAACAAATCCCAACGAAGGGAAATAACATCACTCTCGCCGGCTGCTTGAGCTCACTGTGCATTACAGAAGCCAAGTGATTAGCCCCCACCAGCACCCACAAACTTATTTCGAACTAGCACATCAAATGGGCTGTAAATTTTCATAGGAAAGGCTGCATGACCTTGACAGATTTGGATTCTGACATTTGGGACCCGCTAGGAAATAGCCTATCCAAGGTGGTGTCGACTTACTAGCTACTCAACAAACGATTCTGCCTACCAGCCGTTGGATTGACATCCAACATCTGTCGGGTATCTTCTATCTCTTGTCTTCTTCTTCCTCCAGCCGCCCAAACCAAACCACCCCGTCGGCTCCGCCTGCTCCCGCCTCCCATGGCTGGCTGCGCCTCCGCCGCCCTACCGTACGTACCCTCCAACGTTGGCCAGTCCCTCCCACTATTCCCCCACACGTCCTGTTATTCTCCGGCGACGTCAGCCCCAACACGCACCCGCGCCCGAACCAGTCAACCATCGTACTCCCCTCCGCCTGCGACTGGACCGGCGCATCTTCAACGGCTCCTGTTCGTTCCGTCCGAGGCCTCGTCGTCGTCCTCCGCCTTGCGGCCTTGGTTCCCTCTCCGTGCGCGGTGCGCCGCCCTCTTGCGTTGTCAACGTCGTCAACAACCGAGAGGAACAAGGAGATGACTGTACGTGGAGAGGATGACAGTAGGGACCCACCAGCGTCATGGCAGTACGCAAGCAAGTGCCTCTATAGTACAAGCCCAAAAATATGGTTCCTCCTAATGGTTGGACATCTGGGGCTCACGCCATTGTCAACGTAGTCAATAAACGAGAGAATTACACTACGAGCGGCTGACACCAGGGACCCAGCAAGTCGCGCAGTTTTTTTTTTGAGGAACAAGCAGTTGTTATTTATACTAGTTTTAGCGACGGATCAGGGTAACAGTGGGGCTGTGCGGGGGCTGTGGCCAATCTAGCCTGGGTTTTATTTATTTTTACCACATCATGAGCCCAGTTGTGTTTTTTTCTTGTTGAAAATGGCTAGCCCAGTTCTATATTTTTTTAAGAAATACCTAAACAAGGCCTACTTGCTTTATCGGCCCTTCTGGGCTGCAAATCTTTCAAGACGAGGAGAGTTTCATTCGGTTTGCCCAGAAATGGGCTGTACATTTCTAGAACACATCAAACCGGGAATTAGTTACAATTTTTTTTCATTACAAGATCTTAAATTCCATTGATTTTTATGCGTGGACAATTATTTGGATTTTATAATTATATAAATTATTTTTCGAAATAGTTTGAATGTGAATCGATATTTCTGGATTAAAAATAGTTGACCGCACTGAAATATGCAAAATTTCGTATACGTTTTAACCGTGGCCACAATATGGGGTGTAATGCTAACAAAAAGAAGATGGACTCCAAAAAAATCTTAAGAATTAGCAAATGGGATGTACATTATTAGAAATAATGGCAGATGGGTTGTATGTTGTTTTCCACAGATTTGGGGCTGAGTTGTGCGCCTACTACAGGTTGACGCGTATGCTTTCATAAAAAAAGGTTGACGCACACGCAACACCCTGTCAACTTAGTCAACACACGAGAGCAGTGACTGTTGGATGTCCATCCAACGGCTGTCGTGCTTCTTCAATCTCTGCTCTTCATGCTCCAGCCGCTCAAACAAGCGCCAGCGGGACTGCCTGCTCCCTCCTCCCGCGGCCGGCTATGCTGCCGCGCAGGCCTCACGGCCCCACCATACTCCCATCGCTGGCCTAGCCATCCCTCTACTCACCCACACATGATGTTATTCTTCGGCAACGGCAGACGAACCAGTAAACCCTCGTACTCCTCCGCGTGGGAAACAACTGCCGAGTATTCCCTGGCTCCGTGTCGTTCCCTTCCTAGGCCTCGCCGTCGTCCACCGCCCTGGTGCTCTCGGTGCGGCCTGGTCAACGTGGTCAATGAACGACATCCATCGGAAGTGGACTGTACGTGGAGAGGCTGACAGATGGGTCCACGGCCGCACGTAAGGAAATGCCTCCTTATTACGTGCAAAATAATGATTCCTCCACCTGACAGCTAGGACCCACAGGAAGGGCCTCTGTATTTCGCGAAAAAAACGTTCCCCCCGCTGACAGGTCGGACCCACCAGCTACATCTTCGCACGCAAGGAAGTGCCTCCTTATTACGCCCAAAAAAATGAATACCCCCTGCTAGCTGGGACCCACCATATTGTTGGGCTAACTTGTGGGCCTACTAAGTTGACGGGGACGGAGGGCTTTGTCAACTTAGTCAATACTCCAGTGACCGTATGATGTCCATCCAACGGCCATAGTGCTTCTTCAACCTCTGGTCTTCTTGCTCCAGCCGCCCAAAGCAGCGCCGGTCGTGCCGCCTGCTCCTGCCTCCCGTGGCCGACTGTGCTACCGCGGAGGCCTCACCGCCCCCATACTACTCCCACCACTGGCCAGGCCATCCCTCCACTCACCCACACCCCCTGTTATTCTGCGGCGACGGCAGCCTCACACCGCAGCCGAACCAGTGAACGCTCGTACTCCTCTCCACATGGTCATCCACTGCCGCGTCTTGTTCGGCTCCGCGTCGTCCCCTTCCTAGGCCTCGCCGTCGTCCACCGCCGTGGTGCTCTCGGCGCGGCGTGGTCCATGTGGTCAACGACCGACTTCCATCGGAAGAGTACTGTACGTGGAGAGGCTGACGGCTGGGTCCACGGCAGCCGCAAGGAAGTGCCTCCTTATTACGCAGAAAATAATTATTCCTCCACCTGACAGCGGGGACCCACCGGACGGGCCACCAGTATTTTGCGAAAAAAATCATTTCCCCCTGACTACTGGGACCCACCGGACGGGCCACCGTATTTCGCGAAAAAAACGTTCCCCCCGCTGTCAGCTCGGACCCACCGAAAGTGCCTCCTTATTACGCACAAAAAATGAATACTCCCCCAGCTAGCTGGGACCCACCTTGGTGGGAGGCTGACTTGTGGGCCTACTAAGTTGACGGGGATGAAGGGCTTTGTCAACTTAGTCAATATGAACGATTCTAGCTCCAGTGACCGTACGATGTCCATCCAACGGCCGTAGTGCTTTTTCAACCTCTGGTCTTCTTCCTCCAGCCGCCCAAAGCAGCGCCGGTCGTGTCGCATGCTCCTGCCTCCCGTGGCCGGCTGTGCTGTCGCAGAGGCCTCACCGCCCCCTACTATTCCCACCGCTGGCCAGGCCCTGCGGCGACGGCAGCCTCACACCACAGCCGAACCAGTGAACCCTCGTACTCCTCTCCGCGCGGGCTTCCACTGCCGCGTCTTCCCCAGCTCCGCGTCGTCCACTTCCTAGGCCTCGCTGTCATCCACCGCCGTGATGCTCTCCGCGCGGCGTGGTCAACGTGGTCAAGGAACGACTTCCATCGGAAGAGTACTGTACGTGGAGACGCTGACAGCTTTGTCAGGCCTATTGGGCTGCAAATCTTTCAAGACGAGGAGAGCTTTCATTCGGCTGGCCGAGAAAATGGCCCATCAGTAATGAGAAATAGGTTGTACATTTTTAAAACACATCAAACCGGCAATTAGTTTCAAATATCTTTTTTTTCATTTCAAGATTTTAAATTACATTAATTTTTATGCGTGGAGAATTTGTTGGATTTTATATTGATATACATTTATTGAAAATCAGTTTGAATGTGAGTCGAAATTTCGGGATTAAAAACAGTTCGGGCCGAACCGAAATATGCAAAATTTCGTATAATTTTTTAACCGTGGCCACAATATGGGCTGTAATGCTAACAAAAAGAATATGGGCTCCAAAAAAACCTTAAGAATTAGCAAATGGGCTGTAAATTATTAGAAATAATGGCAGATGGGTTGTATGCTGTTTTCCATAGATTTGAGGCTTTCCCAAAAAAAAGGTTGACGCACAAGCACTGACTGTTGGATGTCCATCCAACGGCCGTCGTGCTTCTTCAATCTCTGCTCTTCCTGCTCCGGCCGCTCAAACAAGCGCCGGCGGGACTGCCTGCCCCTCCTCCCCGCGGCCGGCTGTGCTGCCGCGCAGGCCTCACCGCCCCACCGTAGTCCCATCGCTGGCCTAGCCATCCCTCTACTCACCCACACCTGCTGTTATTCTCCGGCGACGGCAGACGAACCAGTAAACCCTCGTACAGTCGTACTCCCCTCCGCGTGGGAAACAACTGCCGAGTCTTCCCTGCCCCCGTGTCGTCCCCTTCCTAGGCCTCGCCGTCGTCCACCGTCGTGGTGCTCTCGGCGCGGCGTGGTCAATGTGGACAACGACCGACTTCCATCGGAAGAGTACTTGCGTGGAGACGCTGACAGCTGGGTCCACGGCCGCAGCAAGGAAGTGCCTCCTTATTACGCGCAAAATAATTATTCCTCCACCTGATAGCGGGAACCCACCGGACGGGCCACCGTATTTCGCGAAAAAAACGTTTCCCCCTGACTGCTGGGACCCACCAGCTACACCTTCGCACACAAGGAAGTGCGTCCGGACAAAAAAAAACAAAACGATTCGCCCCCCTGACTGCTGGGACCCACCAGCTACATCTTCGCACGGAAGGAAGTGCCTGACAGTCGGGACCCACCTGGTCGAAGCGTATGTAGCGTTGTCATTCTGGTTGCGAACGTGTACGTACATATATACCGGTGGATGTAGAGGCGCGCACGTGTCGTAGTAGAGGCGCGCACGTAGCATGTACACGTACGTACAGCGGCCAGGGTGCAAGAAAGAAAATACGGCCACGTATGTGTACATACGGGCGGGGTCTCGAACGCCTACTCGCGCATATGTACGGCGAGGGCTCGTTGACATGGCTGGGTCGGAACGGAGAAACAGCGTCGTCGTCGTGTTCATGGGGAGGCAACGGAATGCGTCGTGTTCATGGGGAGGCAACGGAATGCGTCTTGTTCATCGGGAGGCAACGGAACGCGTGGGAGCCAACCGGCTGGGTCGGAACGGAATGCGTGGTCGTGTTCATCGCGAGGGCTTGGACGAAACAGGCGATGGAAACGAGGCCTGGCGTACCGCAGAACGGAGGAAACGGCCTTGTGTTCGACCGGCCACGTTCGAAACGCGATCCTGTTCATCGGGAGGGGTCTGGCGTACCGCAAAACGGACGAAACGGACCTCCTACAGTCGAAACAGGGGTCCTGTTGATCGGGAGGGGTGTGGCGTACCGCAAAACGGACGAAAAAGACCTCCTACGGTCGAAACGGGGGTCCTGTTGATCGGGAGGGGTGTGGCGTAC
>NC_057814.1:510832903-510845324 GCF_018294505.1 Triticum aestivum
AAACGGGGGTCCTGTTCATCGGGAGGGGTGTGGCGTACCGCAAAACAGGACTCCACGGGATATTGTTCATCTCCATTGTCGACCTCCTCGAGCCTCCACGGGCTCCTGTTCATCCAGCCTCCACCGCGCGCTACTCCACCGGCTACTGTTCAACCACCCGCACCCCTCCACCGTCTACTGTTCATCCAGCCCTCCACACCACGGGGTCCTGTTCAACCACCCCTCCACGGGCACCCCTCCACCGTCCACTGTTCAGCCAGCCCTCCACACCACGGGGTCCTGTTCATCCAGAGGCAACGCCACCGCTCACTGTTCATCCAACCCCCCTGCAATGCTCACTGTTCATCCCAGAGGCAGCATCGATCGGCTTCAGTTAGCAGCAGTAGCGAAGGAATCGCTCGATCGGGTTCAGTTAATAGCCATCGATCGATCGCTCGGGTTCAGTAACGCGTAGCCTGCAGTGCAATCGCTCGGGTTCAGTTAGAGCCCAACGCCTCGCTCGGGTTCAGTTAGAGCCAACGCCTCGCACACACACGCGTACGTGTACGAGAGAAACGCGCATCGCTCGGCCCCCGACCTCCCACCGTAACCGGGAACTCCCCAAAATTTTCCTCGCCCTCGCTTCTACCACGGTTTTTCCGTCATGGACGGCCCAAATAATGTCATGCTGCTGCGTCTCCGGCCCGCCAAGGACGAAAAGCCCATTTTCTGTCATGATTTTTTGTCATAGAAGTAGGAGCCCACCACATCTATGATGATACCGGGTTTTGTCACAATTATCGTCATAGAAGTGTCATATGTATGACAGAAAAAAAATTGTTCGGCCCAAAATGTCACGGATGTGTCCTTTTTTGTAGTGATGGCTGAATCAATTGACCCCAGGCAGTATATTCAGTTGGGAAGAACTTGCCCGAGTGTTTGTCAGAACTTTTGAGGGTACATGCAAACGGCCAGCAGGTTTGACAGAATTGCAGCATTGCGTGCAAAAACCGAATGAGACTTTGAGAGATTACATTCAGAGGTGGACCACTTTGCATCACACAGTGGAAAATGTATCCCAACATCAAGCAGTTTGTGCCTTCAAAGAAGGCGTTCGGTATCGAGAGCTTAACCGGAAATTCGGTCGGACGGGAGATATGTCTCTGACTCGGATGATGGAAATAGCCACTCGATATGCTAACGGAGAAGAAGAAGATCGACTCCGCAGTGGAAAGAGCAAACCAGTCAGTCAGGACACCGGTGGAGGTAATTCCAATCGGAAACAGAAACGTAAAGCTGAGCCTGCAGGACCTGGTGAAGCTGCGGCGGTGATTCAAGGAAAGTTTAAAGGGAAGCCTAAGGGGCCCTGGACCCCCAAGAAGATAAAAGATCAAGCAGGAAATGATGTGTTGGATTTGCCATGTCACATTCACACCAAGAAGGATGAAGAGGGTAATCTGATTTATCCTAAACACACCACTCGACAGTGTCGACTCCTGATCCAGCAATTCCGAGAGAAGCAGCATAGTGAAAAGGAAAAGGAGTCAGACAAGGATGAGGACAAGGAAGAAGGTGATGATGGTTTTCCCAACGTCAATTCCACTCTGGTGATTTTTCCTGTTGTTGAGAGCAAAAGTCGACTGAAAGTGATAAACCGGGAAGTGAATATTGTTGCTCCGGCAACGACATCATACCTAAAGTGGTCGCAAACAGCTATCACATTCGACCAATCTGATCATCCTGCACGCGTTGCCACTCCAGGGAGGCAAGCGTTGGTAGTCGACCCAGTTGTTGGAGGCACTCGACTGACCAAAGTGTTGGTGGATGGCGGTAGCGGCCTGAATATTCTTTATGCTGAAACCTTGAAGGGAATGGGCATTCTGATTCCAAGCTTAGCGAGAGCAACATGAGTTTGCATGGCGTTATCCCTGGAAAGAAAGCCAAATCACTCGGTCAGATCACTCTTGATGTGGTTTTCGGCGATTCAAAGAATTACCGTAAGGAAAAGTTGACATTTGAAGTAGTGGATTTCCAGAGTGCTTATCATGCTATTTTGGGTAGGCCTACATATGCACGTTTTATGGCTCGACCATGTTATGTGTACCTCAAATTGAAAATGCCTGGTCCCAGAGGAGTGATCACGGTCACTGGCAATCGGCAGAAGGCAGAAGAGTGCCTCCAGAAGGGTTCAAAAATTGCCGATGCACAAATGGCAGCAGTTGAAATGCAAGAATACCAGAAGAATGCAGATCCGAGTGATTTGTTGCGAGCCAAGAAGCCTGCCACCGATTCTGCATTTCAGTCGTCCGGTGAAACAAAGTCGGTTCATATTCATCTGACCGATCCTAATGCTGCTCCTACTCATATCTCAACATCACTCGATAGCAAAGGAAGAAGCGCTCATCTAGTTCCTCCATGAGAACTGGGACATCTTTGCATGGAAACCTTCTGACATACCGGGTGTACCCAGGGGACTGGCTGAGGACCGCCTGCGAGTCGACCCAAAAGTGAAACTAGTCGAAGAGCATCTTCGACGGTCTGCTGTACAGAAGAGAAAGGCAATTGGCAAGGAAGTGGCTCGGCTTCTGGCAGCTGAGTTCATCCGAGATATTTACCACTCCGAGTGGCTCGCCAATGTTGTCATGGTCCCCAAGAAGGACGATTCACTTCGTATGTGCATTGATTTCAAGCATATCAATCGGGCCTGCCCGAAAGATCATTTCCCTCTCCCCCGCATCGACCAAATTGTTGACTCAACTGCGGGGTGTGAGCGCTTGTCTTTTCTGGACGCATATTCCGGATATCATCAGATCCGACTGTATGGACCTGATGAAATAAAACAGCTTTCATCACCCCATTCGGGTGCTTTTGCTATGTCACCATGCCTTTTGGCCTCAAGAATGCTGGTGCCACATTTATGAGGATGATTCAGAAGTGCCTGCTCACTCAAATCAGTCGGAATGTGGAAGCATATATTGATGACATTGTGGTCAAGTCGCGTAAAGGTTCCGACCTGCTGACTGACCATGCTGAAACCTTTGCCAACCTGAGAAAGTATGATATTAAGCTTAATCCGTCGAAATGCACATTCGGAGTTCCAGGTGGAAAGTTACTCGGTTTCCTCGTTTCCGAACGAGGGATCGACGCAAACCCAGAGAAAGTTGGTGCCATACTCCGGATGAAATGCCCTGTGTGTGTGCATGACGTTCAGAAGCTTACTGGTTGTTTGGCCGCCTTGAGTCGATTCATCTCTCGCCTCGGTGAAAAGGCATTGCCTCTTTACCGACTGATGAAGAAATCTGATAAGTTCGAGTGGACTCCTGAAGCTAGCGCAGCGTTTGCAGAGCTCAAAGCCCTGCTTTCCACCCAACCGGTGCTCGCTGCCCCAATCAACAAAGAGCCTTTACTACTTTATATTGCAGCCACTGGACAAGTTGTCAGTACAGTACTCACGGTCGAGCGGGAAGAAGAAGGAAAAGCCTATATAGTTCAGCGCTCAGTATACTATATCTCTGAAGTCTTGACTCCATCCAATCAGAGATATCCGCATTACCAGAAGCTTGTTTATGGAATCTACATAACCGCGAAGAAGGTTGCACATTATTTTTCAGATCATTCCATTACAGTCGTCAGCGATGCACCATTGTCAGAAATTCTGAACAACAGAGATGCAACTGGTCGAGTGGCAAAATGGGCGATTGAACTCCTTCCATTGGATATCAAGTTTGAGGCAAAGAAAGCTATCAAGTCCCAAGCAATAGCAGATTTCCTCGCCGAGTGGGTTGAGCAGCAACAACTGACTCAGATTCACTCGGAGCATTGGACCATGTTCTTTGATAGATCCAAGATGTTGAATGGTTCTGGTGCTGGGGTAGTATTGGTATCCCCCCGAGGAGACAGGCTCAGCTATGTTCTCCAGATTCATTTTGATTCCTCCAACAATGAAGCTGAATATGAAGCACTTCTGTACGGGTCACGTATGGCCATTTCACTCGGCGTTCGTCGCCTAATGGTCTACGGCGACTCAGATTTGGTGGTTAATCAAGTAATGAAGGAGTGGGACATCAGGAGCACAACTATGACTAGCTATTGTAATGCAGTGAGAAAGCTAGAAAAGAAGTTTGAGGGGTTAGAGCTTCATCAGATACCCCGACTGAAAAATCAAGCAGCTGATGGTTTGGCAAAGATAGGTTCCAAGCGTGAGCCTATTCCCAGTAATGTGTTCTTGGAGCATCTTCACACGCCGTCAGTTCAAGAGGATCCCTTCACAGAGGAGCCCCCACAACCTAAAAGCCCTACTAATCCGACTGAAGTTGAAATCCCAGCCATGGTCGACTTGATCATGGAAGTTTTGGTCGTCATACCCGATTAGACAGTGTCATACATTGCATATATTCTCAGGAAAGAGCTCCCAGAGGATGAAGAAGAGGCCCGCCAGATTGTCCGTCGATCTAAAGCTTTCACAGTAATGGGTGGACAGCTTTACAGAGAAAGTGTTACCGGAGTCGCTCAGAAGTGCATTACACTGGAAGAAGGTCGAGTGATCCTCAACGACATCCACTCGGGGACCTATGGTCACCATGCGTCCTCTCGGACCATTGTGGTCAAAGCATACCGAGCGGGATTTTATTGGCCATGAGTGAATGAAATGGCAAAAGACATAGTCGACAAATGTGAAGGTTGCCAGTTCTACTCCAACATGTCCCACAAGCCTGCATCAGCCCTGAAGACCATTCCACTCGTCTGGCCTTTTGCTGTTTGGGGACTGGATATGGTTGGACCTCTGAGGACCGGCAGGAGCGGCTTCACTCATGTGCTTGTAGCAGTCGACAAGTTCACCAAATGGATTGAGACTAAACCAATCAAAAACCTTGAAGCAAGTACTGTTGTCAGCTTCATTAGAGAGTTAACATTCAGATATGGAGTTCCACATAGCATCATCACAGATAATGGGTCAAACTTCGATTCCGATGAGTTGAGAGCTTTCTGTGGTTCCCAAGGTACTCGGGTCGACTATGCTTTAGTTGCCCATCCCCAATCGAATGGGCAAGCTGAAAGAGCAAACGGATTGATTCTCAAAGGGCTGAAACCCCGATTGATGCGTGACCTCAAGCATGCAGCAGGTGCTTGGGTCGATGAACTTCCATCAGTACTTTGGGGATTGAGGCCAACTCCTAATCGGTCGACTGGTCAAACTCCATTCTTCTTGGTCTATGGGGCTGAAGCTGTGCTTCCGAGTGACTTACTTCATAATGCACCCCGAGTCAAACTTTTCTCAGCAGATGAAGCAAAATAGGCTCGGCAAGATGCAGTTGATCTCCTGGAAGAGGAAAGAGAGATGGCCCTGATCCGGTCGACCATTTATCAGCAAGACCTGCGTCGATTCCACGCCAGAAATGTGAGGGGTCGAGCATTTCAAGACTGGGACTTGGTTCTTCGAGTGGATCAGCAGCGACCACACAAGCTCGCTCCTGCTTGGGAAGGCCCCTTCATCATCACCAAAGTGCTCCACAATGGAGCATATCGCCTCTACAATGTGGAGCACAATAAAGACGAGCCACACGCTTGGAATGCGGAGCTGCTCCGCCCCTTTTATACTTAAGCATTCAGACTGTTAAGATGTAATAAGAAATACCTCCTAGTTTGATTATCAAAGACACAGTTTTACAGTCTCCTAAATGATTGTTGTTCTTTTTTTATGTTCTAAATCCCCTAGTGGGTGCCTTAGCTACGAATCCGCTTCGCCTAAGTTCCAAAAAAGAAAATCCTGCCGAGTGAAGAGCAAGCCTCTCACTCGGAGGCTTAGCTGCAAATCCGTTTCGCCTAAGTTTGAGAAATCCTACCGAGTGAAGAGCAAGCCTCTCACTCGGGGGCTTAGCTGCAGTCCAGTACTCGCCTAAGTTTGAAAAATCCTACCGAGTGAAGAGCAAGCCTCTCACTCAGGGGCTTAGCTGCAGTCCAGTACTCGCCTAAGTTTGAAAAATCCCACCGAGTGAAGAGCAAGCCTCTCACTTGGGGGCTTAGCTGCAGTCCAGTACTCGCCTAAGTTTGAAAAACTCCTACCGAGTGAAGAGCAAGCCTCTCACTCGGGGGCTTAGCTGCAGTCCAGTACTCGCCTAAGTATAAAACACGTTCTGAGTGAGGACCGATCTTCTCGCTCGGGGACCTGGCCACACGCTCCATCCCGATCCGCAAGGACGATGAGGTGCAGGTCGACTGCGACCTTCTCCTCAGAGCTGTGCCATAAGTACAATGTGCACTCCATCCCGATCCGCAAGGACGACGAGGTGTAGGTCGACTGCGACCTTCTCCTCAGAGTTGCACCATAAGTACAATGTGCGCTCCATCCCGACCCGCAAGGACGACGAGGTGCAGGTCGACTGCGACCTTCTCCTCAGAGCTGCGCCATAAGTACAATGTGCGCTCCATCCCGATTCGCAATAACGATGAGGTGCCGGTCGACTGCGACCTTCTCCTCAGAGTTGCGCCATAAATACAATGTGCGCTCCATCCCGATCCGCAAGAACGACGAGGTGCAGGTCGATTGCGACCTTCTCCTCGGAGCTGCATCGCAAATACAAAGACTATTCCGAGTGAAGAAACAAGTTCCACTCGAAGGAAAACACAAGCATATTCAAAGAAGGACCAAGGTCACTTAAATATATCGAAGTTCCAGACCACGGATTGAAGTACTCGGGCATCAGGCCCGAAGGAGTTTAACGGTTACAAAATCACTCGGCATTCCGAGGCAAATTTAGGATGAGGCATAAAGTTTGTTCACTCCACAGGAGGAGGGCTAGCAGGTTCGACGAACTCGTCCAGGTCGATTCCATCAGCAATCCGAGTGGCAGCAGCAATGAAGGTTTCCATGAAAGATCGGAAGTCGTGCCTTTTGGTATTGGCAACCTTGATCGCCGCCAGCTTCTCTTCCTGAGCTTCCTTGCAGTGGACACGAACCAGAGACAGAGCCACGTCAGCACCGCATCGAGCAGAAGACTTCTTCCATTCCAGCACTCGACCAGGGACCTCATTGAGTCGAGCCATCAGAGACTCGAGGTCATTTTGGAGTGTCGCCCCTGGCTAGAGCGCTGTGTCGATTCGCGACACCGCAACTTTCAGCCGAGCAAGGTACTCGACAACACCAGCGACACGAGATTCCAGTCAGAGCACGTTCATGGCGGCTGCGTCCTTAACAGGAGAGAGGATGGGGTCCAAGCTTGTCTCAATTCACCCAGTCTCTTCCTCGAAGTTCTGGCAAAATTCTGCACACGCAATACAATGATGAGTCAATAGCTATATATCGAGTCGATAGCAACAAATCAGTCGGACAAAGGAAAGCACCTTCAAGCATAACGAATAACTTCTTGGCAAGTCCTCCCAGATAATTCTCCAGCTCATTTCTCTTGTGGGCGATGTCTTCTACCTTGTCGGTCAGAGCCCTCTTGTCCTTCTTCAGACGAGTCGCCTCCTTGTTGGCTTCATCCAGGGCAGTCTTCAGCTTGGCGTTCTCTTCCTCCAGTTTACCGACTGAAGCGAGCTTCTGGTCGGCGAGTGCGGTTTTCTCTTCTGCTGCCTTCTGCGCAGCTGCAAGTTCCAGATCCTTCTTTGCCAGAGCCTGGTACATTATTTCTGAAAGAAATAACACTTGGTTCAGAGAAAGGAAACAACACTCGGTTCAGAAACAAATCAGTCGACAAATTTTTCATACCAGCGGCTTCATCCTTGGTCTTCTGCAAGTTCGTCTTGGCTAACTCCAAATCGAGATTGAGCTGAATCTGCTTCTGCTCCAGGTCAGCAAAACGAGCTCCAAGTTCACAAGATTTCTGTGATTAGAGGATGGTTAGTCAAAATATGCGATGATTGGTTACTTCAGAACAATAGAGTGACAAATTCAACAAGTTCTAAGACTACTGCCGAATCAAACATCCAACAGTAGTCTCGGGGACTACACCTAGTGGGTGCACTTAGCGTGCCCCCACTGGTCCAGTTTCCACTCGACATGGTCCGTCCAGTCCGAGTGTAAAAATAAAAGAAGAGGAAAGTTGTTCTCAGACCATAGTCGACTGCCTGCAGTCGACTACGGTCTCGGGGACTACACCCAGTGGGTGCACTCAGCGTGCCCCCACTGGTTCAGGTTCCACTCGACGTGGTCCGTCCAGACCGAGTGAGAAAGTTCTGATTCTCAGACCATAGCCGACTGCCCGCAGTCAACTATGGTCTCCGGGACTACACCCAGTGGGTGCACTCAGCGCGCCACCACTGGTTCAAAGATTCAATTGACACAACCTAGTCGATCCAAGAAGCAAAACTATTCAGCAGTAAGTTAAACACCCAGTGGGTGTACAAATGCAAAATGCAGACTGGCGAAAAGATGCACAAGGAAAGTTTTCAGGTAGCATATCCTAACAGAACAAGCCACAAGCTAAAGGATCAGTCGGTAATCAACCAACCTGGACGTTGCTCTGGAGAGCTGAGCTGGCGTCATAAGCAGCTTGACTGGCCTCCCGAACCACCTTCATCTGCTCCATCATGATGCCTGCCTGGCGTATAGCCCCCTTGGCAGCACCCACTTGGTCCTCTTGGACGTGATGCGCAGTGAAGAGTGAAGACGGTGGATCGGCTGGAATTTGTGCAGTCGACGCTGAAGGCTGGGCACTCGACAAAATGGTGCGGCAAAAGTCACAGAAGCCCGGTTGGCATCGCCGGTCTCCTGGGTCACCGATCCCGTCACTGGTGTCGACTGAGGCACCTTGCTAGTTGATGTCTTCCTGCTTCTCCTTCCCATGGGCCTCAGCGGCACATCGTCGTCGTCATCTGGAAGATCAATGACATTGGGAGGACCTGCAAAAGAATCAATCGCCAGAATTCAGTCGATCAACAAAATAGCTGAGAAAGTAAAGGTAAGATTGCAAAAGTCATACCCGGGTTGGAAGTGACCGCGTCTCCCATTTCCTCGTCACCATCTCTGTAAGCAGAAGTCCCAGAGGTAGCAGCACTGCAAGTTTCAAGATTCACTCGGTTAAATCAGGAAGAGAGTCGACGGCACAGGTCCTTGAGCAAAAAGTGAGGACAAGGCACTTCGGGAACATCGATCTTGATCTTGGGCAGGGTCTTCCGAGACTTCGATGCTACAACTTTGGGCTGCTTTGAAGCCTTCTCAGTCGGCACAGGGGAAGAGGTCCGAGTGCGCTTGGAAGTCTGTCCAGTCGGCAGAGCTACTTTGCCACGGATACTTGTTGGGTCGTGCTTATGCTTGGAACGCCTTTCGTTGCGAGGTGGTGACTTGACTTCTTCGCCACTGCTCGAGTCCTCGCTTTCCTCCTCCTCTTCTCCTCCATCAGACTACCAATCCATGCTTTCGCCTCCGCTTTCTTCTCCTTCCTGGTACTACTCTTGCTCCCCGTTCGGCATGGAGTATGTCTCCCTATAGATCTGCGAAGCAAAAGAGGTGAACAAAGGATGGTCGACTCAATGAACAACTGCAAGTCAGAATGAAAAACACTCGGAAATAAAGAATAGACCTTGTCTGGTTGGTTGTTGGCGTCGAATGGTAAAACTCTTCGGGACCCCCTGGGGTTATCCTTGTTTCCTGTGATGCCTTGCACCCACTGCGCCACCGTCTTCTCATCAGCGTCCTCCGGGTGGATCCGAGTCGAATCTTCAATCCCCGAGTACATCCACATGGAGTGATCACGAGCCTGGAGAGGCTGGATACGTCGACTGAGAAATACCTCGAGCAGATCCATACCAGTCACACCCTCATGGATCCGCTGAACGACTCACTCCCTCAACATGGTCGCCTCCACCTTCTCTGCTGGAGTCACTATCAAGGAAGTGGGTTTCTGGACTCGCTCCAGGGAAAAGGGAGGAAGACCGGTCGAATGACCAGGGGTCGACTTGTCTTTGCAGTAAAACCACGTCGACTGCCACCCTCTAACTGAGTCTGGGAGAGTCATCGCGGGAAAAGCACTCTTCCCCCTCATTTGGATACCTAAGCCCCCACACATTTGGATCACCTGGGTTCTCTCGTCACTCGGGTTAGCTTTTTTCACGGTCTGCGAGCGGCACGTGAAGATGTGCTTAAACAGACCCCAGTGTGGTCGACAGCCCAAGAAATTCTCACACAGGGAGACAAAGGCAGCGAGGTACGTGATTGTGTTGGGAGAGAAATGGTCGAGTTGAGCCCCGAAGAAGTTTAGAAAAGCACGGAAAAAGGGATGTGGGGGCAAAGAAAAACTGCGGTGGACGTGAGTGGCGAGGAAGACGCACTCACCCTCCTGAGGCTGCGGTTCAGTTTCCTCCGCCGGGAGTCTCCAGGAGCCATGCTCAATCAGCCCACTCTCAGCCAGATCTTGCAAGTCATCCAGCTCGATTGTGGACTGCATCCAGTCGCCCTGAACCCAGCCACGTGGCAAGGCGGACCTCGATGACGACCCGCTCCGGCCGGTCTTCTTCCCCTTTCCCTTCGCTGCCCCCTTCTTCGCGCGCTCCAGCGCTGCCGTCTTGTCCTTCGCCATCGCAGCAAGAGGCGCACGGACGGGAGGCGGCATCGAGAGCGGAAGCGATAGCGGTGGAGAAGCAGAGGAGGAAGAACGAGAAATTGGGGCGCACTGTGCAAAATTCCCCAACCCAACACCTTATATGGAGTCATTTCCGAGTGACTGACTACTGGGCCCGGGCAATCTTGTCAAATCCCGCAACTGTCGCTCGCTCGGTACGTGGCGAAAAAGGTGGCATGGAGATCGAGGCGTCCCTGCCTAATCCATCCTGATTACTGCGGCCTCCTCCGTCCCGCGCGTTCCCAAAATTTTGAATCCCGCAAGATCCGGGAGCAACAGAGCAGTCCGTCTGACTGAAGATTTTTTCCATATCAGCACTCAAAACTTATTAGCAAACTTCACTCGACAAACTAAGAATGGATCAAGGCGACTGAAAAATAAGTTGAAGTCGTCATGTGGTTCATTGATCCCAGCAAAACGCTTCCGAAGCGTAAGAACTGAGTCGGAATTACTTTCAACTCCTCCTCCACTCGAACCCTGAACCATTCGGGGGCTAATGACGATGACAGGTACCTAGGGTAGGGTCATAGGACTGACCTAGACACCCTCCCCAAGGACATTACCCTAAAGTCAGAAGCATTCAAGGGATAACATCATCCGCTCGACCAGAAGCATTCCACTCGGAAGATTCAATGTCACTCGACCATAGCAATAGTCACTCGACGACTAGAAGATCTAAAGCCACTCTGTACAGCAATGGTCGGGCGTTTACTCTGTAGACTTAATGGTCATTCATGTATCTTGATTGCTGGCGTTACCAGGGACGCCCTATCTTTATGTACCGTAAACCCTGTGTAACTCAGGGACAAGGGTTCGCACCCCCTGTAACTCCACACACATAATCCAATCGACTGAGCTCCCGAGCACCGAGACGTAGGGCTGTTACTTCCACCGTGAAGGGCCTGAACTCGTAAATCTTGTGTGTACAACTTCACCGTAGCTAGGATCTTGCCTCCTCATACCTACCCCCATTCTACTATCAGTCTTAGAACCACGACATGAACCACCTGTCACGCGTCATCGTATACCACCGGTCTCCCACCGCGGCTTTGACTTCACAGCAACAGACAGTCGAGGCACTCCCACGGACACGCCAGAGAAGAAGAGCCGGCTACCACGACCAGGGCCACGCCTTCGACATTGCACACCGCCGTCATCGTTGCCATAGAAAGCCACCGTGCACGCCCAGTCATAGGAAGGCACCACAGGGATCGAAGTCTTCAAGACGGCAGCCCTAAAGAGGGGAACGACGTTCAAGACGACGCCACCGCCCGACCCTGCAGCAGGATCTAGGTTTTCACCCGAAGTACTTGACCGGGAGATCCGGCTGTGAGATTCCCGATGACGCCTCCAAGGAGGATGGCGACGCCCACAGGCGCCGTCACCGCCGGCCGGGCAGCACCGGCCAGGCTTTCACCCGGGGCAGCCACTCCCAGGCAGCAGCCGAAGCCGACCCTTGCCTCCACTGGGCCGTGCACCCCACACACAACAAGCGCGCCATTGCTGTGCAGGGCCACCATCAAGCCTCCCCTGACGATGGGCCTGCAGACACTAGAACAGGTTTTGCACCCCGCATCCAAACCACGGTCGGGGCCCCTCTGCTCCAGCACCGCCCGCGGTTGCGAACCAGCCGCGGTCACCATGCGCCACCACACCCAGATCCGCGCTGCCCGGAGTTCTCCCGCCCAGCATGCCTCCTACGCGCCAGATTCGGGCGCCCCGGAGCCCCGCGCGCACCACCCGCGACCGGCACGCCGCAGATCCATGCGGGGGCGACGGCGGAGCACCATCCACACGCGGCGCCCCGGATCTGGCCGCTGCGCCATGCCCCAGCACCGCGCGCCGCGCTCCCCTGCAGACGAGTACCCCTGCGCGTCGCGACC
>NC_057814.1:511490413-511507854 GCF_018294505.1 Triticum aestivum
CTAGGTGCTACGCATCCGTCCGACACACGCGACCACCCCGACAGGACTATGCTTCGGTGCCTTAAGGCACCTGCCTTTGTGTCCATGACATGTGGGCCCAACAGGTGGCTGGCCCACATGTCAGTGACCCAAAGGTAGTTGCCTTTAAGGCACCGAAGCAGCGTCCACCCCGACACGACCCTGGTCTGCCTGGTGCGCCTACATTTGAGAATGCAAACGAATCTGTATGTATTACCATGCCCGTGTTTTCCTTGCAATAATTAGTCATTCGAAACGAGATACTCCATCCATTCACTTTTGTAAGTCGTTTCAGACAACTTAAAATGAACTGTTTTGCACATTGTCTGAAATGTCTTCAAGGTCTTATAAAAGTGAATAGAGGGAGTACTATAAATTGATTAATGAGGAGTTATTTAAAAAAAATCAAAACGGTACCCACGCTAACGTGGATTAGAGTGTGTGTCACATAATTAGTTATTTGAATTAGAGTGTGTGTCATGTAGTTAGTTATTTGAATTAGAGTGTGTGTCACGTAGCGATCTCCAATTCTAACGTGGATTTCGCATTTCACTGTATCCATGCTACTTTTTTAATACAAATTCATATGTATATGATGAACACCATGGTAGTGAGAAAACTTTTGGATGGATTCAAACATATGACCTACAAAATAGCACAACAAACTGAGTCAATGCCAACTTTTCGAAACTTAGTATGGCACGAATTCAAAATAATTACCCGTATGCCTGGTCCTCGGTTCAAATCTTACAATGTACACCGAATTGAAACATCGATATTAAGTCTCGTACTATGTACATTCAAATGTTGTTTTTAGCCCCCCCCCCCCGCACAAACGCTACATACTTCCTGTATCGGTCAATCTTCCTCTCCTAACCACCTTAGGAAGCTATCGGTTTCCAACACACGTTCATTCTTTCTCTCCATGTTTCGATCTCTAAGTCTCTCAACTACACAACCCCTTTTTCCACTCTGTTACCAAATGTATTTACCTCACACACCCGCCATTGCACCCCATGCCGAGCTCTCTCCCTCTCACCCTCTCGCGCTAAATACATGCATTGCCTATCTAGCCCCCCAACCTCTCGTGCGCACGCACGCACGTTG
The DNA here is from genome assembly GCF_018294505.1 of Triticum aestivum. NCBI lineage: Eukaryota > Viridiplantae > Streptophyta > Magnoliopsida > Poales > Poaceae > Triticum > Triticum aestivum. The sequence continues at coordinate 511,491,539 of NC_057814.1, forward strand.
TATATCTAGGTCACTCCCTCGAGACAGTCTCACTCTTTCTTCCGCAGGGCGGGCCACACTCGCTCAATCTCGCTCTCTTTATCTGAGTCTCGTGTAACCTCGTTTTCTTTCACACACAAATGATATATCTCCCTGTTCAGGCCTCGATCGACACACTCTATACTCTCTCATGCAGATTGTCTATCTAGGTCAGTCCATCCAAGCCGCCGCCACTCTTTCGACCTCATGGTGGGCCACGCTCACTCAATCTCTCTCTCTCTCTCTCTCTCTCCGTATGTCTCGATTGACCTCGCTCTTTCTCGGACAAAAACGATATATCACCATGTTTGAGCCCAATTCGACCTATTCACATTGTATACTCTCTCACGCACATCGTCTATCTAGGTCACTCTCTCCAACCCGTCTCACTCTTTCGATCGCACGGCGACCCTATGTGATCGGTTGACCTTGCTTCCTCCCACGCACAAAATATATCTACACGTCTGTGACTGGATCATCTCTCAAGCTCTATCTTACAGCCCTCACCCTTGCCAAAAAGCTCAATCGGACAATATCTCTCCAGAGCATATATATTTGTTCAATGAATGTCGGACCACACTCACTTTGTCTCTCTATCTATATGTCTCTCGATTGACCTCGCTTTCTCACACCGTATCTTCCACGCGTTGAAGCTACTACCTCTCCATCCCTCGCAAAGCCGGAGCTATTTACATTGCGAGGGGCACTCCAACCTTGGATTAATTTGTGTAGGCATTTATTCCGGTCGGTTTAGATTATATTTTCGTAGCATTCGGCCCACAACTACTCCAAACACCGTTGCAACCCACGCAACTCCCCTAGTTGATTTCCCTCTGGCTCGGTCATTGCTCTCTCGCACGTCCTTTCTCGCCTTCAACGTCGCACCATGGTATTATTGAAAAAACTATGTTGTTCTCTTTAATTATTATAAATAAGCTACAAAACTACACACCGATAGTCCACTTGGAATGGAACAAATTTCGACCCACAAATTAAAGTGCTACAAACTACACACCGAGGGGCCCACATGTCATGAAACAAATTTGGACCCATATACAAATTAAAAAATAAAGGACGAGGATCGAACATGCGACCGGGCCTTCAAGCTGCACGTCAATAGGCAACATACGTAGAATAGCAATGTTTGTTGTACCCCCTTTGTTCACATAATGTTTTTATATTACCACAACCTAATTAATGGATAACATGTAATATTATTTTTAGTATTATTCGCCTTCACTTACTGGTGGGTTCCATGTGTGCTCTCTCTCTCTCCTCCCCTTCTGCGTTTAGACGCACGGGCAAACAGGAAGAACTCGCGGGCGATGTTGCCGTTGACCATATCTCGACGCGTTCACAAGTCACGGCACCAGTTTCACGTACTAGCAGCACTAGTCAGTGTGTACGTGCAATGCACATTAATTTGGAAGTATATTAAGTGCATGCGGATATTAACTACTAGGATATTATTTGCGTGTTGTCATGTGATTAGCACTATTTTTGGCATGAAATTAACTGCACGCTAAACGTGTTGAGCGCTCGACATTGAAGCAGTCTAGGTCGTTGGATGACAAGGAATACATGTGGCTTGATGACGTTTTATATTTAATTTGATACGGCTCTAGCAGAACATTCAATCGATCAAACCATACATTTCGTTCAGTCTGACTCCGACTTTAAATTATAGGACGATCGATATAAAATAAATGGAAATGATAAACGTTCGGATTTTAAGCATGGCAATCCGAATGTTTTTCATGGCAAATTTAGATTACGCGGCGGGGGCAGGGGCGTCTCGCGGTGGGAAGCGGCCCCTCTGCCGTGCTCTGTGTGTCGTCGGGCCACTGACCGACGGCGACGGCGGCGTCTTGCGCCATTGTTGGCGTACTCCTGGACGTTGGCCTAGCTTCAAGGAAGGCCAAAATGTTCTGGACTTCGGAGCGAGTCAACTGGCGGGACGAGGCGACTGGCGTTGGTGCAAGGAAGCGGTCGACGGCGGCCATCCATGCCGCTGAGGGGGGCACTGGCACCCGCGCGGGGACAGGCGCTGTCAACGGCGCGGCGGAGACATTCGTGTGCACGGGCACCGGCACGGGCGCGCACGTCAGTGCACACGCAGGCGCATGCGCTGGCAGGTGCACGGGCACCGGCACGGGCGTGCGCGTCAGTGCACGCGCAGGCGCTGGCAGGTGCACGGGCGCGTGAAAGTCGGTGGGGACCTCGTGGAACCCCGTGGGATCAAGCTCGGCGACAATGTGCGGCTCCCAGCCCATCAATGCCACGGGGATGGGCGCTGGCGCAGTCGGGGCGACGGGAGCCGGAACGGGAGCGGGGACAGGTGCGGCGTCTTCCCGCAAGGCCAGTTCAAGCTCGTCCCAAAGCGCCTTATGTTCTTGAGACTCCGGCTGGGTGTTTTCCTCAGGAAACTGGAACACTAAGGGCAGACCATCGTGATGCGGCATGGCGTACGTTTAGGTCAGGCTAGTTGGAGGTAGACGACAGGAGAATCGGAGAGGAAGAGAGAGGATTGTAGCGATACCGGGTAGTGCAGGGTTGATTTTAAACTGCGGCGCCGGCGACATTAAAAGTGGGAGCAGTTGGGACGACGGTGGGCGGCGGAGCCTGGTCAAAGGGCTCGCCTCCCGGTGAGCCTGCACAGCGGTCTGCTCGCATGCCTCCCTGACAGCCAGCGCAGCGGTCTGCTCGCACGCCTCCCGTCGACTCACACGCTTGCTCGGACGGCACCTGCCGATGAGAAGCGGGGACTCGTGGCGGCACGTAAACGCCCATGGTTTCAATAGTGAAAGCGTTCGCCTTAACGTGACAGGTCTTTGTTCCAAAATACCTTGGCTCTTCATTTGTGCAACTTGTCATAAGCAGCTTGTCTCAAATTGAAGAAAAAACTTACGAAGTAATATTTGTGCCATATCACGTGACCATGCTTAGTTTCAAGAATTTATGCTCACTTTTGGATTTTCTGAAATTTAAGATCCAGGATTCGAAACAATATCATAACCTACATCATGCAATAAATTTTCAAGCCGTACATCTGTCCTGTTGTATTTCTTAAGAAAGGATTTGGTCAAACATTTTGCTTAGTTAGACTTCAGACAAGTTATATATGCAGAGTAAAAGGATAATCCCTCCGTACCAGTGCATTGCCTGATATATTAACTCAAGTACTAGGCACGAACAAACGGGCTCAATTCTGTGCTCATCCTGGTGTAGTAGTAGTAGTACTAGGCAATGCAGTTGACGGGTGACCTTGACGAGCGGCGACCGAGGGAATTGGACCGTGCTCGGCATGGTAGGTAACGTTGTCTAGTTACTAAAGCATCCCTGTGTTGTTCATCGGTAGTCATTATGGACCGGGGACATGAGGGGAATTTCCTAGGGCTGGAATTCTGGCCGCCAGATATTTTGACTTGAAACACTGAGGCTCGACTGGTTGGGGTTGCCTAATGTGCGTACCACGCACGCCACCGAAGGACATGAGCCCGATTCTTTTTAGGATCAACACGAGCCAAGGTCTGGCTGGTACGCCGTTGGGTCCTACCATTCGAGAATACGAAAGGAACCTTTTAAATTGTCGAATGAATCTATGTGTATGACAATACCCGTATTTTCCTTGCAAATACTAATCTCAACGTGGTAATTGATTTATGACGAGTTGTTGAATTAGAGTGAGTTTGTGATATAGTGATCTCAACGTGGATTTCACATTTCATGGTATCCCTAGTAAGTTTTCCAATGCAAATTGAAATTTAAAAGATGAACAATATGGAGGTGAGAAAACTTTGTATGTATCAAGCATATGACCACACACACACACACACACAGAGACACACACGCACGAACACAACAACAATCCAATAAGTATAGTGCATCTATTTTTCCAAACCATGCATGTATGACACGAATTCAAAAATACTCCTTCTATTCCTAAATATTAGTCTTTTAGAGAGTTCAACAAGTGACTACATACGGAGCAAAATGAGTGAATCTAGACTCTAAAATATGTCTATATACATCCGTATGTGCCAGTCCATTTGAAGCCTCTAAAAGACTAATATTTAGGAACGAAGGGAGTAAAATGTAAGAAATCCATGGTCCTCAGTTCAATATTTAAAATGAACATGAAACTGAAACATGAATATTAAGTCTAGTACTACAGTACATGCAAATGTTGTGTTTAGGCGGAGCTATGATTGTCGGGGGTCAACCCCTCGACCTTAGATAAAATTGCGGAGCTCTGTTTAGGGTTGTTTAGATTATATTTGTCCCCACCCTCCCAACCACCGATTGGTTGTGCACCCCCACCCCTCCTCCCCGGGAGAATATCATGTGCCCCCATACCTTAGATGCTATATGCCGATACGAGTTGCTTGGAGCTTGTAGATCTGAGATATAGCAGCTCACATGATGTGTCTTAATATTTTTGCAGGAAACCTTGATGAGTTTGAGAATTGCACACAATTTGTACAAAAACTACTTAGATGCCCTTTGATCCCATATCCAACGACCTCGAAGCTCGTTCACCGTAGCATCTAAGATGAAGGAGGACATCATATTCTCATGTATGTAAGAATATCATGTGCTACCACACCTTAGATGCTTTGGTGATACAAGCTCTTCGGAGGCGTTGGATTTGTGACCCAACACCTCCTCGGTGGTTCGAATGGTTTTTTGCAGAAAAGCCCCAAAAGAGTTCGGCCACTGCTTACAAGCACAAAGACTGCTCAGATGCCATTGGATCTCAGATCAAACAACCTCCAAGCTCGTATCACCGTAGCATCCAAACTGCGATAGCACCTTATGTTTTCTCGCACAGGAGAGTATGAGGTGCTCCCGCACCGTAGATTCTATGGTGATACGAGTTCACTGAGATCTAACGGCCCACAGTAGGAGGTTTCAATGTTTTTGCAATATACGACTCATAGAGTTTGGGAAATGCGCAGAAAGTACAAGTACTACGCATGTGCCATCTGATCACTGATCATACGACCTAGATGCTCATATCACCGTAGCGGGTAATTAAGCTACGGGGAGCACCTAATATGAGCACCGAGGAGGCGTTGGATCGAAGATGTAGCGGCACACATGAGGCCTGAATGTTTTATTTGCAAAAAAACCTTTGGAGAGTTTGGAAATTGCTCATAATTACAAAGACTACTCCCAAGCCATTGGATCTCACTTCCAACGGTGTAAAAACTCGTATCACCATAGTATCTAAGCTGCGGGGTGGATGTGATATTCTATGTCGTTGTCATTTTTGTTCGTAAACTTGCAAAATACGTGTAACTCGTGCCGTTACTTGTCTAACCGCGCAAAGTGTTTGTTCAAAAAAAAACCATCCTACACTGAAATATCAGAACAACACACGGGGGTCCCACTTGTAATCAAATTTGGACCTAAACTAACAAATCTGAAAGACGAGATTCGAACTGGCAACCTGGACTACAAAGCGTAAGTCGATAGCCTGAAAAATCGAACGGTTGTTGGCTTTGTCCCATAACTTGATTTATACAGTACTTGCGTTGAGTAGAGTAGAGGGATGCCTCGTCAACACGTGCATGACCGTTGTCTCACTTACTGGTGGGTCCCAGGTCTGCGATCTCAATCTCTCTTCTCTCCATCGTCTAACCTTTGCCGGGCACACACGAAGAGCGGCGCTAGCTTGCCGTAGTGTTATTACAACTAAAAAAAGCTTGGAAAATAGAAGAATCGCCTAGAACAAGAGATGCTGTGGCTGGTCGAGACGGAGCTAACCACATCTATCCTCTGTGCTACGTTTGCATGATGAAGCTGTGTGGCTAGTGGGGTGTTTTCGACCGACTGGCTGGGTCCCGAGGTCCAACCATAGGTACTACGTTTGATACAGTATATTTTTACACACATATTTTTCCTCCGTGCCAGCCGTGGCACACCCTACCGCGCGGTTTTGGGGTCCTCCCGGGTGGTGCACGCATATATTCTTCCTGACATGCGACGCCCTACTGCGCGTTTTCTGGGTCCTCCTCGGTCGTAGCGCCGAAGCAAGTAAATGAGTTGTCAAATCACGAAAGACCACCTTTCCCGCCGAGTACATCAGTGAAGCACGGTGGCTAGCTAGTTGGGCTAGTTCGACCGATTAGCTAGGCCGCCGCCACATTTGTTTTTTCACCCCTTTTTTTATCTACTTGCCGGCAGGTAAATTTAAATATCCATCGCGGCGTTGCTCTGGTGTTTGGGTGCGGCAGGATTTTTAATTTTTTCATTGACGGGAGCAGGCGCGGCAGGATTTTTAATTTTTTGATTGACGGGAGCAGGCGCGGCAGCAATTAGTCATAATGACTCCGCCTGTAAAAACCCACTGCTCCATGATGTGAGAAGTCGTCGACTGGTGTTTTACCGTGGTGAAAACCAAAAGATTCCCCGCTCCCTCCGCCTTCCCGTAGATTGCATTGCCTTTCAGCCGTTTCGCCCCCTTTGCTTCCTCTCCCCATTGCTTCTACCTGGTGCCATGGCGGCGCAGTAGATCACGGAGTCCGAGGTGAGGCGCCTGTCACAGGAGCTCCATGTCAAGGATGCGGAGCTCAAGGCCAAGGACGTGGAGCTCCATGAGCTCAAGGAGGAGAGGAGTGCCATGCTCCTCCGTTATGTGCGGGAGTTCACGGAGCTTCAAAAGCGGCAGGCGTCCACCACAAAGATGCTCGAGGCGTCGGCGGCGTTGCTGCAGAAAGCGGGAGATACGATAGGCTGTTAGGGGAGCCGGCTGGAGCGCGAGCGGGCCGATCGTGACGAGGTCCAGGATCGCCTCAGCCACTTGGTGAACCAAGTTGGCACGCACGTGTTGCGGCTGCGCGATGCCTACCGTCGTGCCAGTGCGACGATGCCGGCCGTCGGGCTAAACCCGTTCGACCACCTGGTCGACTTCAACAAGCTGCGGCTTCCTGACCTGGTCTCCTTCTTCACCTATATCTCCGAGGAGCTGAGCCGTCTCCGCGCGATGGTGGGGGCTGAGCTGGACAAGGAGGGGTTGCGGGCTGCCGTCGCCGTTGCCGGGCGAATCCTTTCAGGGCTCCGTCACCGGAATCCATTCGTGCCATTGGACGCCGTCTTTGACGAGCTGGCTCCCGTCGACCGGGAGCGGGCTCTGCGGGTGGTTGCACCCTGCATCACCAACGTCATGCGCCTCGAGAAGCAGAGGGACTTCGGTGGTGTTTAGGTGCCCTCTGCATGGGCATGTCCATGTCTCGGCGCAACATGACCGTTGGATCAAACTCAGACGGTGCAGATCAGTCAGTGTAGCACAAAGCGTGTGGGTGTGTTTGGTTGCATTCTCATCTCAATATAGTTGTTTCCTCTTCGTCTATTTTTGTCAACCTACTAGTCTGGACTCATGCACCCTTTATGCACTCTGCCAAACATCCAAAAGTGGGTCGAGAAGGGAACTTTTGCTCCCATCCCGTGCACCCTTCATACACCCTGCCTAACACTATTCGTGCTTCATATGGTTCATGTTTCGTGGAGTACTATAGCACCGTACTCTCCGTGCGCTGTGGACCTAGTTCTGTTAACATTGATCTCACCGTTCATTCTCGACCGGACAGTCGAAAAAGCGGTACTATGTTACATATAGGAGTAGTTGACATGCGCACAACATCATTTGTTATCCTCATATCTTACTACACTAGCAACAAGATTGTGTAGTACTGACGTATGAACCACTACACATGCCTAGTAGTAGGAGCACTGTGTATGTTCAAGTGGCTGCCGTGTTTCGCACTCCTCCGTCGTAAGAGTGGAAGCGCTTGCTGTAATCAATTTTTTCTTCAGAAAAACAGTGGACACGCTCTACCGTGCGGATCCTCCTCCAGCCATGCACTAAATTACTCACTTTCGCCGACGTGTGGGACAGCCAACACCTGGGTCCACCAGCCATACACTAAATTACTCCGTAGTAGAGTGACGGTAGACCACCCCGATCGAACCGCTGCAGTAATGCCCAATGAGCCGTCAAATCACAAAACCCCCTCCTTTCCAGCAGTAAGTTGGACGGACGAAGCAACCACCATTTCACTCTTCTCTCTCAGCTCCCTCTCTTGAAGAAAACCCCCCACTCGCTTCGCTTCTCCCTCATCTCGTTCCTCCTTTCACTCTTCTGTCTCAGCTTCCTCTCTTGGATGGACGCCGGAGCACCGGCCGACGTGATGTCTATGGCTCTGGCCAAAACCGTCGAGGCTCATGGTACGAAGAAGCGCAAGCACCCCGCCGAGACTACCGCAGACAAGCTCAAAGCCATCGCCCTGTCCAAGCCCCCCTCTCCGGGATCCCTCATTAAGCAAGTCCAGGTAATGTCTCTTGTTGACGATCTTTTTCTCGATCTTGATCGTGTTTTTTCATCTAACACGCAGTACTAGTACTGGTAGTACAACTTTCTGGGTGATCTTGCATGTGATTTTAGTGTGCCAAATGACGGTTCTAAATTCCTCTTTTGACCAAAACATGCGAGAGGTTGACACTGATTTCTTATAGATTACTTTCAACTACTCCCTCTGTCCCAAATTTCTTGTCTTAGATTTGTCTAGATACGGATGTATCTAATACTAAAATGTGACTTGATACATCCGTATCTAGACAAATCTAAGACAAGAATTTTGGGACGGAGGGAGTACTTTATGAACATCAATGCTACCTTTTAAGAGGGTATATTTGCCCCAGTAACTTGTGTTATGGATATTGCATGTAATCCCTCTGCTCTCATGCCTTTGAAGACATGTTCTAGTGTTTTTGTTCACTCATTTCTGTGCGTATATGTAGTCGTATATGGAGTATAATATCGGAAATCATCTTATATCTCTGAACGGAGGTAGTAATAAAATATTGTTTCTGTTTGAATTAGAACCAGGTCCGCGGTGGAGATGAAGTTCTCAAAGTCATGCCGTGTGAACTGGAAGACCTGATGATGAGTTCTACTGCTGAACTATCCAGCTGCTGTGTCCTTGTCGCCACGTGTCCTGAACTAGTGTTTTCCTGTAGCATTGTTGTCAGGCGTGTTCTCAAGGCTGTACTTGACCACAACAATTCCTGGTTGTGCCTTCGATTACGAAGGGTGTGGTTCTTGTAAAGCTTCCCAACAAATCTGATGCGGCCTGTCTTCATCATCATGTTTATGAGTGGAAAGACCACTCTGTTAGGTTCTCCAAGGTTGACAAGATGGTGATGGTGCATGTAGACATCTCACACGAAGTCCATGGCCTAGTCAGTTATGCGGGGTTCATCCCGTAGGTCGGTGGCAATAAATAGTCTGCAGAGTTTAGTTAGTGCAACTTTGCTTGTCTGTAGTAAGTACTATTGTTCAGTACTTGATTTGTGTTTGTGAACCCTGTATTGTTTATTAGTACTGCCGCTTTTGGTGTGTGAACGGTCTATGTTAATGTCTGTCCACTCAATTCAGTCCGTATATTTTGAAGTATCCAGATCATATTTTTTGTGAGGACGGTTTATCAATTATGGTTACACTCCAATATTTGTATGCATTGCAGGGTTTATCGCACCCACCAGGATTTCCAGTCCCATGGATGTTCGGTCCATACGATTTGTCACGACCTTTGGATTGTCCTGCTTGTGGGAGTAGGCGGGGCCCCTGCATGCCACGCGTAGTTGGACGATCAATCTTCTGTTTAGTACTTCAACATAGTGATTTCCTGGTAAGGATTCACTCGTGTCACATCAAGTAAATCTTATTGATTTACTGTCTAAATCTTATTGATTTAATGTCATGTTTTCTTTCTTTTCCTGCAATTTTACGATGCAGGTTTTGCCATGTGACATTCATCACAAAATAAACCGTTTGGTTTGCTCTACGATGGCTATTTTTGCAGGTTTCACTTCTTATGTCGTGTCAGTAACGAAGGCACTGTCCATCACTTATATTACTGGAAAAAATTGGATCAGTCTGTTGTCTGAGTACAAGCTGAATCCCTATGATGAACTGCAGTTTGGTTTAACAAAAACGCCACAATTAGTCCTTCTCGCGTTTAAAAGAAATGAAGAAAAAAACTGGATCACGGTCAGGGATCCTAGTCAAGTTAGAAAGCTGATCATAGCAGACCAGACACGATCGCCGCTGTCTCGCACAAATCGAGCACCGGCAGTTGCTCTAGCACTGACAGCGGCAGCAGCTCAGTCTGATCCAGCTGAGGATTGGGCACCGACCGCTTCAGCGGATCAGTCTGATCTACCGGAGGATCGGGCATCGACACCGGCACCTGCTCCGACACCGGCACCAGCTCTATAAGGAGCACCATCTCCGGCAGCAGCAGCGGCTCCGGCACCTCCACCAACACTTGCACTTGCATCTACTCCGGCCCGTGCAGTTGCACCGGCAACAGACTGGGCTACAGTTCACACTTCATATACCAAAGTCCTTACAAAAACCGACATGTCCACCTTCTTGGTAAGCATTGGCCGCCCAAGTGCTTCGTTCTTTTTTCTTTCCATGTTGTTTCACATGATTCACTGTGTTGATCTAACTGTTTGGGTATGTCTTCTTGTTTGCAAACAGAGAATTCCTAGAGCAACTAGGGAGTCGTTCAACAATCCGGGCGACCGCGGCCAAGTTTCTCTTACCATGCGCAACCTTGGTGTGAATGAACCTGCTCAATATACCGTAAGTACAAAGGATGGTCGCATGATGATTGATGCTAAAGGATGGTCAAGGTTCAAATCTAAATCATATCTTGCGGTAGGGGATGATGTCAAAATTGAACTTTCTAGGCAAGGAGAGCTGGTCCAAATCAACTTTGAAATTCTTCAGTAGCAGCACGCAACTGCCGAACTGATCTATCCTCCGAGAGATTTTGATGTAATAATCTGGCATGGTGAAACAAGTGTCCTGTGTGTATAAGTAGTACGACAATATTATTTATCACTTGGTATATCGTTGATATAATTGCAACTCTGATTGCTGGTTAGGAACTGTCGTTCGATTTCATTCCAACAGTTGCCGTGCTTTATTCAATTTTGTGTATTCGCCTTGCGACAGCATCTAAAACCAGCGCCGTACCGATCGCTTGCAATATGAAAAGCGCTGAGGTAGAACACATGGGCCCCAAACATGCAGGGTCAGCCTGTGGCCCAAAGTCCAGAACCGTGAGCCTATCTAAGTATTATATTCTCAGCTGAACCCCCATAAAAAAAGCTGAACCCCCATAATGCCCGTGCGTTGCAGAGGGAGTATATTTCTCGGCAAGTTGAGCCTGTGATATAAAAGATTTGTATATTTCTTTATAGAGGGAGTATCTCTCTGTCAAAATATATATTTATGTGTAACTAGTTACTCCTGTCTTTCTACTTCCTTTCGCTGATATGTGGGGCAACCGGCAACGGGGTCCACGTGCCATATGCACAAATTAGAGTGCACAACTTCACGGTAGACACACCCCGGTCGTAGTGCCGCAGTAATGCCCAATGAGCCGTCAAATCACAACCCCCCTTTCCAGCTTTAGCAGTAAGCTGGACGGACGAAGCAGCAATATTTCACTGGGCCTGAATCCCCTTCTCCCTCGTCTGCTTGTTCAGAGAAAACCCCCTCTCGGCGATTGCTTAGGGTTTTCTCATGGAGAACCAGGTACGAATTCTTCGTCCATCCCCGATAAATCCAAGTCCCTTGGTCGCAGGTAATCCTAGGATGGCAGCCGCCGCCGTTGATGCATTTTTCTTCCTACTGAATCTAGTGTGTTTCATTTGCAGTGCCCAAAGTGCGAGTACCCTACAGGTTTCTGCGCCCTCGGCGAGACGGCACACTTGTTCCTTCTCATCCTAACACAACATTTTGAAACACGCAGAGTATGTTCCTAGAATCCTCTTTTCTATCCGGGAGGGTGGGGTTTTTTTGAACATGCTGTGTTCTCATATGATTTTTCCTGCAGTGTATTATTTGCTCCGCTAGAACACATGTACTCAAGATGCTCGGCCTTGCCATAACTGAATACACTAGTTTAATGGTCACATTGAAGACAAGCCATGGATATAAGTTCCGAGTTGGGTTCATGAACCAAGAAGATCACTGCTTTTTTTATGGCCAAACTTGGATAAACTTTCTCAAGTGTTACAGACTGAAAGTTGGCGCACGAATGTTGATGGAAATAGCAGAACCTGGTCTCATCTTCACTGCGATCTTCCACCCCGACGTCGTTCCAATTGTTCATCCATGTTAGTTTTGTATCTGGTTCTTGCTTGTTGCCTTGATTACTTCTTAATCCACCTATTCTGTCTAACTAATCACAATTTAACTTTAGAAGTAGCAACAAATCTCTCACGAAGATGCTACTTCTAACTAATATTTTCTTATAATTGGTGGCACGTGTAGGTTTTTTCAGAGTTAAGTAGTCTGCTCGTTTGTTACTCTGTAATAACTCGGCTGTTACTAATGGCACTGAAGTTGACTAGATCGACATCCATAAGTTCCTACACTTTATTGATCGTCTTGAGGTCCTTGTGGGGCGTTTCAGTGGTGGAAGGCCACGTGGGATATGTGTGCCACTGCTGCACTCGTTGAACAAGTCCAACTGTGTCGAGAAACTTATGGTACGAGCTGTTTTCTGTTATATATGTTGTTCATAAACTATTGCTTATACACAGTTTTACAATGGTGATCTTCTTGAAATAGGAACTGCCGAGTTCTGTTGTTCCTATACAGATGCCTGACCATGGTCGGGTCAGACTTGCGCTTGGTCACAACATGATGTTTATGCCGACCTACTCAATTCCCCTTGGAGGTGAAAAGATACTTATTCATGGGTGGTCTCAAATAATGAAGGCCCGTCCATCTTGGAGAATAGGACAGAAGATTATGTTAATGCTTTTCCATGGCTCTAAAGCGAATATCCTGTTTATTGACCACGTTGCGAGATGAAGCCGCTTTCAGAAGGTTGTGGATGCGCGGGGTGGCGCCTGGGCCTTGTCCTGGAGCTTGGCGGCCTCACCCTTGGTTAACTGTAGGCAAAGTAGCACTGTTCGAGGCATGCTTTGTACGGTTGAACCTGTATAAGTACTCATACTGCTTTTAGCTTTGGTTGTTAAGTGCCCCTGCTGGTTTCAGTTAAGGTTGTTAAGTACTCCTGCTGCTTTTACAGTCTGTCGTGTTTCTTCAGTCCTGTTTTCCTCCAGCCGCCAAAACCAAACCAGCGCCGGCGAGGCCACCTGCTTCCGCCTCCCACGGCTGGCTGCGCCTCAGCGCACACATCGCCGCCCCACCGTCTCCTAAATCGTTAACGCCGACGTCCTCTGCGCGCTTTGATGCGCTCGCCGCGGCGCCGCCCTCTCGCGTTGTCAACATGGTCAACAAACAACAGGAATCGGCAGAAGTACATGGAGAGGATGACAGTAGGGGCCCACCACGTCAGCGTATGGAAAAATAAAATGCTTCCTCCTAGTGTTTTCCTGACATCTGGGACCCACGACATTGTGAGCGTATACAGTCAACAGACAAGAGAACAACACAAGATCGGTTGACACCTGGGACGTAGCTACTCGAGCAGTATTTTTTTTGTTTGGTATTGTTGAGACGGAGCAGGGTTTGAACTGGGCTGTGGCCTGTCTAGCCCAGGCTTATATTTTATGTTCACCATGTGACCAGCCCAGCTATTTTTTCTTTGTGAAAATGAGCCCAGTTTATTTTTTCTGAAGAATACCCAATCCAGGCCTACTTATTTTTCTACGCCCTGATGGGTTGCAACTCTTTCAAGATGCCTGCAAATCTTGAAAGTAATATGAAATGGGTTGTAAATATAAAAATAGATGACAAATTGGCAATTACTTTATAATTTCTGATTATTTTCACATTTTCAGATTCCTATTTCACTGGGCATTAACCTGACTTGTGGGCCTGTTTAGTTGACGCGTATGCAAGATTTTTTTAGTTATTATATACGTCAACAAACGATTCTAGCAGACGTAACCATTGGATGTCAATCCAACGGCCGTCGTGTTTCTTCAATCTCTGATCTTCTTGCTCCAGCCGCCAAAGCAGCCCGGCGGGACCGCCTACTCCCGCCTCCCGTGGCCGGCTGTGCTGCCGCGCAGGCCTCAGCGCCCCCCACTACTCCCACCGCTGGCTAGGGCATCTATCTACTCACCCACACCCCCTGTTATTCTGCGGCAACGACAGCCTCACACCGCAGCCGAACCCTCGTACTCCTCTCTGCGCGGGCTTCCACTGCCGCGTCTTCCCCGGCTCCGCGTCGTCCCCTTCCTAGGCCTCGCCGTCGTCCACCGCCGTGGTGCTCTCGGCGCGGCGTGGTCAATGTGGTCAACAACCGACTTCCATCGGAAGAGTACTGTACGTGGAGAGGCTAACAGCTGGGTCCACGACAGCCGCAAGGAAGTGCCTCCTTATTACGCGGAAAATAATTATTCCTCCACCTGGCAGCAGGGACCCACCGGACGGGCCACCAGTATTTCGCGAAAAAAAACGTTCCCCCTGACTGATGGGACCCACAGGACGGGCCACCTTATTTCATGAAAAAAACATTCCCCCCGCTGTCAGCTCGGACCCACCAGAAGTGCCTCCTTATTACGCACAAAAAATGAATACCCCCTGCTAGCTGGGACCCACCTTGGTGGGAGGCTGACTTGTGGGCCTACTAAGTTGACTGGGATGGAGGCCTTTGTCAACTTTACTCAATATATGAACGATTCTAGCTCCAGTGACCGTACGATGTCCATCCAACGGCCGTAGTGCTTCTTCAACCTCTGGTCTTCTTGCTCCAGCCGCCCAAAGCAGCGCCGGTCATGCCGCCTGCTCCTGCCGCCCGTGGCCAGCTGTGATGCCGCGGAGGCCTCACCGCCCCCTACTACTCCCACCGCTGGCCAGGCCATCCCTCTACGCACCCACACCCCCTATTATTCTGCGGCGACGGCAGCCTCACACCGCAGCCGAACGAGTGAACCCTCATACTCCTCTACGCGTGGGCATCCACTACCGCATCTTCCCCGGCTCCGCATCGTCCCCTTCCTAGGCCTCGCCGTCGTCCACCGCCCTGGTGCTCTCAGCGCGGCGTGGTCAACGTGGTCAAGGAATGGCTTCCATCGGACGTGGACTGTACGTGGAGAGGCTGACAGCTGGGTCCACGGCCGCAGCAAGGAAGTGCCTCCTTATTACGCGCAAAATAATTATTCCTCCACCTGACAGCGGGGACCCACCGGATGGGCCACCGTATTTCACGAAAAAAACATTTCCCCCTGACTGCTGGGACCCACGAGCTACATCTTCACACGCAAGGAAGTGCGTCCGCAAAAAAACGATTCGCTCCACTGACTGCTGGGACCCACCAGCTACATCTTCGCACGCAAGGAAGTGCGTCCGGGCAAAAAAAACAAAACGATTCCCCCCTGACTGCTGGGACCCAGCAGACACCTTCGCACGCAAGGAAGTGCGTCCGGGCAAAAAAAACGATTCGCCCCCTGACTGCTGGGACCCACCAGCTACATCTTCGCAGGCAAGGAAGTGCCTGACAGTCGGGACCCACCTGGTCGAAGCGTACGTAGCGTTGTCATTCTGGTCGCGAACATGTACGTACATATATACTGGTCGATGTAGAGGCGCGCACGTGTCGTAGTAGAGGCGCGCACGTAGCATGTACACGTACGTACAACGGTCATGGTGCAAGAAAGAAAATACGGCCACATACGTACATACGGGCAGGGTCTCGAAAGCCTACTCGCGCATACGTACGGCCAGGGCTCGTGTACATGGCTAGGTCGGAACGGAGAAACAGCGTCGTTGTTGTGTTCATGGGGAGGCAACGGAATGCGTCGTGTTCATGGGGAGGCAACGGAATGCGTCGTGTTCATCGGGAGGCAACGGAACGTGTGGGAGCCAACCGGCTGGGTCAGAACGGAATGCGTGGTCGTGTTCATCGGGAGGGCTTGGACGGAACAGGCGATGGAAACGAGGCCTGGCGTACCGCAAAACGGAGGAAACGGCCTTGTGTTCGACTGGCCATGTTCGAAACGGGATCCTGTTCATCGGGAGGGGTCTGGCGTATCGCAAAACGGAGGAAACGGACCTCCTACGGTCGAAACGGGGGTCCTGTTGATCGGGAGGGGTGTGGCGTACCGCAAAATGGAGGAAACGGACTTGTGTTGGAGCGCTACGGTCGAAAGGGGGGTCCTGTTGATCGGGAGGGGTGTGGCGTACCGCAAAACGGGACTCCACGGGATACTGTTCATCTCCACCGTTGACCTCCTCCAGCCTCCACGGGCTACCGGCGACCTCCTCCAACCTCCACGGGCTCCTGTTCATCTAGCCT
>NC_057814.1:511508122-511704287 GCF_018294505.1 Triticum aestivum
GGGGTCCTGTTCAACCACCCCTCCACGGGCACCCCTCCACCGTCTACTGTTCATCCAGCCCTCCACACCACGGGGTCCCGTTCAACCACCCCTCCACGGGCACCCCTCCACCGTCTACTGTTCATCCAGCCCTCCACACCATGGGGTCCTGTTCATCCAGAGTCAACACCACCACTCATTGTTCATCCAACCCCCCCCCCCGCAACGCTCACTGTTCATCCAATCGACCGGCTTCAGTTAGCAGGAGTAGCGAAGGAATTGCTCGATCGGGTTCAGTTAACAGCCATCGATCGATCGCTCGGGTTCAGTAACGCGTAGCCTACAGTGCAATCACTCGGGTTCAGTTAGAGCCCAATGCCTCGCTCGGGTTCAGTTAGAGCCAACGCCTCGCACACACGCACGTACGTGTACGAGAGAAACGCGCATCGCTCGGCCCCCGACCTCCCACCGTAACCAGGAACTCCCCGAAATTTTCCTCCCCCTCGCTTCTACCACGGTTTTTTCCGTCATGGACGGCCCAAAGAATGTCATGCAGCTGCGTCTCCGGCCCGCCCAGGACGAAAAGCCCATTTTCTGTCATGATTTTTTGTCATAGAAGTAGGAGCCCACCACATCTATGATGATACCGGGTTTTGTCACAATTATCGTCATAGAAGTGTCATATGTATGACAGAAAAAAATTTCGTTCGGCCCAAAATGTCACGGATGTGTCTTTTTTTTGTAGTGTTCCTCTGTGAATATCACCGATGGCCTGCTTGGAATCAGAGTTGACGATGAAACTCTGAAGGAGGAGAACCTCCGCAAGTGCCAGGCCTTCTCTACAAGCTAGAGCTTCATAAGTACCCACATCAGTGATGCCATTAGTTACCAACGCTGAACTGCCTATGAACTTCCCTATGCCATCAGAACATATTGTCGCTGCTACTCCCCTAGTATGTACTTTGGAGATCGCTGCATCAACCTGAATTTTGGCGAATCACGGAGGAGGCGCCTTTGGCTTGACAACCGCTGGTCTAGGCATTGCATGTTGCTTCTTCCCCTGAGTTGGTAGAAGAGCGAGTTCATGGATGAATCTCGTGATGAACTGGTGTGTTGCTGCGGGACTTTGAAAGAGTTGTTCGTCGATAGCCTTCCTCCTTGCCCCCCATATAGCCCATAGTGTGACAGCTAGGCGGATGAATGCCTCATGAGAGCCCCGCAAAAAAAGAATGCCTCATGAGATAACGTGTCAATCATAGTAAACAACCATTGTTTTGCATCCGGTTCGGTCGTGGCACAAAGACGCTTCGCTAGTTCTCCATCCACCATGGCCCAAACGCACCAGGACATCGAGCACTCCAACAAGGAATGGCGCCAAGAATCTGGAGCACTGCAAACCCCACATGCACAAGAAGTCGCCATGTTTCCATGTGCCCGGACATCTTCGGTAGGAATAGATTGCTTAGCTAGTCTCCAAAGAAACATTCTAATCTTCAAGGAACATGACTTTGCCATAATTTCTTCCATGAATCAGCATCCCTGGCCGTGCTTGATGATCCTGTCGATCCATCCAACCAGGCACCTCTTCTGTACTTAGTATCTACCATCATTATGTATACTGATCTTACCAAAAAGCACCAGTTCTTCTCGAAGAACCACCACCATGTATCCGGGATATTACTGGTGCACAAAGGTATCTCCAATATTGCTATTATATCAATTGGTAGACAAACTTCTTCCAACCTGGTGATATTCCATGTGGCCATCGTGGCATCAATCAAATCAGCGACAATCTAGGGAGGGTTGTCTGTTCGGGCACCATAAGGCCGCATCATCTCCTTCCTAGGGATCCAACTCTCATTCCAAATGTGAGTGGAATTTTTGTTGCCAATAGTCCTGATCAAGCTCTGTTTCAATATCTCTCGGCCTTCAACTATGGATCTCCAAACTTGGACTCCATGGGGTACCTAGCTCGGCTGTTAGGGTAGATGACTTCAGAAAGTATATGCTTTTAAGAATCCAAGCACTTAACGACTCCAGGTGTTGAAGGATCCTCCATGCTTGTTTTCCCAAAAGCGCCAAATTGAATAATTGAAAATCCTTGAATCCCAAGCCTCCCATGCTCTTTGGTTGTGTCATCGCCTCCCACGAGACCCAATTGGGTTTGCGCTTTCCATCTTTGCTCCCCCGCCAGAACTTCTGAATTAGCATGTTTAGATGTTCACATAGTCCCCTAGGCAACTTGAAACATGACATAGAGAAAACTGAAACCACTTGGGCCACTGAACTCACTAAGACAAACTGAAACCACCTGGGCCAATGAATTCACTAAAACCTCCTTGCCTGCTGTCGACATCGTTTTCTCAATCCAGCCTTGAATCCCTAGTATTGTATCATGAAAAATCGGCATTGTAGGTAGAAAAGAGGCTAACCTTAGCCAAAAGGCGTATAACTTCACTGCTAACTCTTTTCTGTGTAGCGACAAACGAAGAAAGGTGGATTTATATTGGACATGCACTAATATTTACTATGCTTCTGTTCGGCTTTTTCTTGAATTTGTTACCAAAAATGAAAACCAAAATAAACACAAAGAATCAGCTAACCAAAATTTCGGTCAACCGACCAGTTCGTTTTTCAGTTTATAGTGAAACGATGCCTTTTCTGTTTTTAGGGGGACGATGCCTTTTGTTGGTTATAAGCAAGGGAAAAATAGCGCGCATACAAAATAGCATCGGCCTTAAAAATATGCTATTAGCGAGACATTGTACACTGATTAATTTAACGAGACAATTTCTTAGTGGTTATAAGAGCGCTTCTCTTCTCAAGAACATCTTATATCACCGAGTGATGTGTCCTCACATGCATGGCCAGTCGAGGTGGCACACCACCTTCTCCTGCTCAGTGCACCCCTTTGCTTCCCTCGTGCGACCATTTGGGCTGGCCCATGAGCAGCATGCGCGGGGGAGGGGGCTACTCTATTTTGTTTTTCGTCCATATTTTATGATTTAAATCTCAAAAAATATTATTTAAATAATTCAGGATTTCGAAATAGATCCAAATTCAGAAAACTGAGAATTTTGAAATGTTCATGGAACCAAAAAATGTCCCTGAATTCAAAGAATGTTCATGAATTTGAAAATGTTTGCAATTTCAAAAAATGCTAGTGAATTTGGATATGATTTTTTAAAAATTACGGTGAACAAGTTTTGAATATAATGAACATTTTTTGAGTTAGATGAACAATTATTTTGAAAAATATGGATAAAAACTTTTGAATTCGATGAACAAAAATTGAATTTTATGAACATTTTTAGAAATCAATGAAAACATTCGAACTGAATGAACGTTTTTTGGAAATGATGAAAAAATTTTGAATTTTGATGAACATTTTTTAAATCTTGATGAACGAGAAATGAATTTCATGAACATTTTTTCAATTGATGAACATATTTTTACATGAATGAACATTTTATGAATAGGATGAACAAAATCATGTTCGTGATTTTGAATTTTTTCTCAAAAACACATGAAAAAGATTAAAGAAAAATAAAAAATTAAAGGGAAACAGAAAAAGGAAAAGAAAAGGAAAAAAAGAAAAGAAGGAAAAACGAAAGGAAAAAAGGCGCGGCAAGGAGGGAGGGGGTACGCCCGCCATTGCTCGGCGGCGCCTTACACACCGAATAGGAAGCACCCTACTTCAGTACTTCAGTATTTCTTTCAATTAGCGAGCCTAATATTGTAGGATCGAAAGTATGTCTAGAGGGGGGGGGGGTGATTAGACTACTTAAACAAATAAAAAATCTAGTCTTTTCCCAATTTTAAGTCTTGGCAGATTTTAGCAACTTATCACAATCAACCTACACATGCAAATCTAAGAGTATAGCAGCGGAATGTAAATCATTGCATATGAAGGTAAAGGGGAGGATTTTGGAGGGAGCAAACGCAATGTAGACACAAAGATTTTTGGCGTGGTCCCGATAGGTGGTGCTATCGTACATCCACATTGATGGAGACTTCAACCCATGAAGCGTAACGGTTGCGCGAGTCCACGGAGGGCTCCACCCATGAAGGGTGCACGAAGAAGCAACCTTGTCTATCCCATGGCCATCGCCCACGAAGGACTTGCCTCACTTGGGTAGATCTTCACGAGGTAGGTGATCTCCTTGCCCTTACAAACTCCTTGGTTCAACTCCACAATCTTGACGGAGGCTCCCAAGTGACACCTAACTAATCTAGGAGACACCACTCTTCAAAAGGTAATAGATGGTGTGTTGATGATGAACTCCTTGCTCTTGTGCTTCAAATGATAGTATCCCCAACACTCAACTCTCTCTCACAGATATGGATTTGGTGGAAAGATTATATTAGTGGAAAACAACTTGGGGAAGGCTAGAGATCAAGATTCTTGTGGTTGGATTGGAATATCTTGGTCTCAACAAATGAGTAGGTGGTTCTCTCTCAGAAAATGAATGCTGGAAGTGTAGGCACGTTCTGATGGCTCTCTCCACAAATGTAGGATGGGTGGAGGGGTATATATAGCCTCCACACAAAATCTAACCGTTCCACACAATTTACCAAACTCGATGGGACCGAATAGTTAAACTCGGTCAGACCGATTTAGTTCAAAATGTGAACGTTAGGATTTTCGGTGGGATCGACATGTCAACTCGGTGGGACCGATTTCATTAGGGTTAGGGCATAACGTAATCTCAGTGAGACCGATCACATGAACTCGGTGAGACCGATTTCTGTAATAGGCAAACAGAGAGTTGGTCAGGCAAACTCAGTGGGACCGATCGCTCATTTCGGTGGGACCGAAATGTTATGAAAAGGAAACAGAGAGTTTGCATTGTGAGCTCGGTGGGATCGACCACTCATCTCGGTTAGACCGAAATGTTACGAAGGGAAACGGAGAGTTTGCAATCCCATATCGATGGCGCCGGATAGATCAAATCGGTGGGGCCGAATTTTACTTTTGGTTTGGGACATATGTGGATATTAGAAAGTGGTTGAGGGCTTTTGGAGCATATCACTAAGCATTTTGAGCAAGCAAGCCATTAAGCAACACCTCATCCCCTTTTAATAGTATTGGCTTTTCCTATGGACTCAATGTGATCTTGGATCACTAAAATGAAAATGTAGAGTCTTGAGCTTGAGCCAATATGTGTCCTTAGCATATTGAGGGGTCCACATCTCTAGTACATGCCATGACTATCATTGAACTTTCTGAAATGATCATCTTGAAAGAGTATTAGTTCAATGAGCTATATGTTGTTAAGAATTACCAAAACCACCCAGGGATTAGTTGCACTTTCAATCTCCCCCTTTGTGGTAATTGATGACAACATATAGATCAAAGCTTGCAAATGATAATAAGAGTGAAATATATCATCGCTTTGAGAAATATGTGATAAGCAAGAGCTCCCCCTAAATTTGTGCATTATTTAAAATTTTCTTTTGAATGCAAATGGACAATCGATTAGGATCATGGGTTACTCTTCCATGTCACATACATCTTGGTGGACCGCTCAAAATAATAGAATGTGAAATATGCACTCATCACCAAGACAAAGTGAATGATCATACATGAGAGATAAATAATATCATCATCCAAGCACAAGCATTAAAGTGTGATATGATCAAACACATGACCATACAAGTATCTGACACACACATAAAGTATCATCCAGGCAAGCAAACAATGAAGTATCAAACAAGTAGAAAATGAGGCAAAAAGAAGCAAATCTCTCTCCCTCTCTCAAAACCTGTGATCTATACACTTTCTCCCCCTTTGGCAACAAGGTACCAAAAAGCTCGAAAATGCATAGTGCTATGCGGCTCTCTAGGCTTGATCTTCGGGAGGTGGCGTGGAGAGGACTCCTAGGATGAATGCATCTGTTGAGGTTGTTGGAGCTGGTGGAGTTGCAACCGGAGGGGCTACCGAAGCTGTGGCTGCAGGTGCTGACGTAGTAGCTCTTGTGTCTGTCATAGGCACTGCTGCAGATCTCTGTGCCCTAGTCACTCTTTGAAAAGCGTCAGTGTTAGCTTTCCCTTTCCTCTCTTCAGCTTCTTCCTAGAGCTTCTCAACAACTGTTTGCATTTCCGTCACCTTCAAGTCAAGATCATAGAACTTTGTCTCAATGATCCTCTCAAGACTTTCTTGATTCTGAGTCAGGGTGGCCAATCCTTTCTCAATCCTCAGAGTGGCTTGAATAAGATATCCAAGTTGATCTTGCTTTGACATGAGGAAGACTTGTGAAGCCTCTTCAGCACTTGTCATCTTTGCTGCCTTCTCAGCTTTTGCTTTCTCCCTCTTCTCTTGAGCCTCTACTGATGTGGGATCTTCAGCATCCATGACAGCGGTGTTGGCCTCAAAGTCAGGCCTCAAGGGAAGGTGTTCTTTATCCAATAAGTATGTGCATGTGCCCATCTTGGAGTTGATGAGCATTTGGATGTGTGGAGCATACCCACATGATTTCTTCTGGTCTGCAGCTGTCCTCTTTATTGTCTCAACAATCAAACTCATCACCTTAAACTTCTGGGGCACATCAAACAACTGAAGCAAATTGATGGAGTGGCCTCTGATCATCCTATGATCTTCTGATTTGGGCAACAAGATGTGCCTCAGGATGGTGTTAATAGTGGCCAGTCCAAACAATAGATAATATATAGAGCCTAGCTTGTGATTCTCCAAGGCTTTGTCAGGAGTTTCCTTGTACATGTTGGCCATGGAGTTGTGATCTTTCTTTCTCTTGGCATAGACATATATGTCATCCTCAAGCTCTGCAGGGGCATTTATCAGCTTGGCCCATTCAGTAACTGTTGATTGGTACCTTATACCTTCAGACATCCATACAATTCTTCCATCAGGATATAAATGAGCTATAGAGTATAATTGCATAATGAGCTCATCATTCCACTTGGTCAGTTTCTGACCCACAAAAGTGTCTACTCCATTGAGTCTAAAGCTTTCGTGCACTCCTGGGAAGTGGTCTTCATTGTTGTCAATGTATTTCCAATCAACCCACTTCATGTCACACACTATGGGCTTCTTATCCAAAAGAATTTTCTCATAGAAGTCCTGCTGGTCCTTGGTGTGAAATCTATAGTCCACAGCAGTCCTTCTCCTCACAGCATATGGATCTGATTGTCTCCACAATATGAGACATGCATCCTTTCTGACTTTCATGTTTTCTGCCACTGGATGATTGTCATCATGGTCAGGGATCTTTGGCTTTATCTTCCTGAGCACTTGGGCTTCATCATCTTCTTCTTCAACTTCAAGCACTGGGGCCTTGCTCTTCTCAGCAGCTGGTATGTTTCTTGTGCTCCTCTTTGGTGTAGTCTTGGGGGCTGGAGCAGAAGCTTTGGGGGCAGTCTTGGGCTTTGAAGGAGCAGCCCCAGACTTGATGGTATCCCCCATCAGCTTTTGTGCTTTAGGTGCTGGTGCAGCATCCTCTTCTTCCTCTTCCTCCTCATCAGATTGAATCATCATTGAGGGTTTGCCTATAACTCTGGCCATAGTTTTCTTGGCCCTATCCTTCCTCTTCTTGCCCTCGCCAGCAGCCTCTCCAATTGTTGATGTGGAGATTTCAAGAGTTGAGGCCCTGGCTTTTGAAGTGGGCACTCTCTTAGTAGGAGCCTTCTTGTGCATACCAGGCTTTGTTGATGCAACTGTGCCAAATTCCTTCTTGGCAACCTTCTTTTTGGAGATGACTGTTGGAAATATGCCCTAGAGGCAATAATAAAATGGTTATTATTATATTTCCTTGTTCATGGTAATTGTCTATTGTTCATCCTATAATTGTGTTATCCGGAAATCGTAATACATGTGTGAATGCATAGACCACAACATGTCCCTAGTGAGCCTCTAGTTGACTAGCTCGTTGATCAATAGATGGTTACGGTTTCCTGACCATGGACGTTGGATGTCGTTGATAACGGGATCACATCATTGGGAGAATGATGTGATGGACAAGACCCAATCCTAAGCATAGCACAAGATCGTGTAGTTCGTCTGCTAAATATTTTCTAATGTTAAGTATCACTTCCTTAGACCATGAGATTGTGCAACTCCCGGATACCGTAGGAATGCTTTGGGTGTGCCAAACGTCACAACGTAACTGGGTGGCTATAAAGGCACACTGCGGGTATCTCTGAAAGTGTATCTTGAGTTGGCATGAATCGAGACTGGGATTTGTCACTCCGTGTGACGGAGAGGTATCTCTGGGCCCACTCGGTAAGACATCATCATAATGAGCTCAATGTGACCAAGGATTTGATCACGGGATGATGTGTTACAGAACGAGTAAAGATACTTGCCGGTAACGAGATTGAACAAGGTATAGGGATACCAACGATCGAATCTTGGGCAAGTATCATACTGGTAGACAAAGGGAATTGTGTACGGGATTGATTGAATCCCCGACATCATGGTTCATCCGATGAGATCATCGTGAACATGTGGGAGCCAACATGGGTATCCAGATCCCGCTATTGGTTATTGACCGGAGAGATGTCTCGGTCATGTCTACATGGTTCCCTAACCCGTAGGGTCTATACACTTAAGGTCCGGTAACACTAGAGTTGTTATGGGAAATAGTATGTGGTTACCGAATGTTCTTCGAAGTCCCGGATGAGATCCCGGACGTCACGAGATGTTCCGGAATGATCTGGAGGTGAAGATTTATATATGGGAAGTCATCATACGGTCACCGAAAGTATTCGGGGGTTTGCCGGTATTGTACCAAGGGGTTCCGGGGGTCCACCGGGAGGGTCCACCTACCCCGGAGGGCCCTATGGGCTGTATGTGGAAGGGAACCAGCCCCTAAGTGGGTTGGGCGCCATCCCCCTAGGGCCCATGCGCCTAGGGTTGGGGGAAACCCTAAAGGGGGCGCCCCCCTTGGCTTGGGGGGCAAGCCCCCTCCCCTTGGCCGCCGCCCCCCTCTAGATCTCATCTAGAGGGGCCGGCCCCCTTCGCCCTTCGCCCTATAAATAGGTGGGAGGAGGGAGGGCAGCAACACCTCATCCAAGACGCAGCCCTCCCCCTGTCCAACACCCCTCCCCCTCCGTTGAGCTTGGCGAAGCCCTGCCGGAGAACTGCAAGAGCTTTGAGCATGAACATTGTATCTGGATCTCGTTTAATGCGAGATGGCTACTCATTTAAATCCGAGAATAATGGTTGTTCTATTTATATGAGAGATATGTTTTATGGTCATGCCCCGCTGGTCAATGGTTTATTCTTATTGAATCTCGAACGTGATGTTACACATATTCATAGTGTGAATACCAAAAGATGTAAGGTTAATATTGATAGTCACACATACTTGTGGCACTGGCGCCTTGGTCACATTTGTAACATCCCAAAATTCTAAATTTTAGAATGTTATAATAAACAGATAGATTGGGTTGATTGTTTGATTGATTGACTGAAAGTGAGTGGAATTCGAAACTTTTTGAAAGTTAAATGAGAGGGAATAAAAGGACTTTCCCAAACTTTCATTTTGCTTTTATGATCTCCATGAATTCTAATTCTTTTCACCACAAAACCCTGGAGAGAAGATGACATGACTTCTTCCATTTATTTAAATGAAAAGGGGTGTTGAAAATATTTGAATTTTATTTGAAAATATTTTTCATTTCTGAAACTTTATGCAACTCAATGATTTTCACGAGAGAAGATAAAATGACTTCTTCAAAACAAATGAAATACGAGTTGGGAGTTTCAAAGGATTTATTCAAAGACCCGTTGCAATTATTTTTCAATATTGGAGTCATTTGAGTTTTATTCAAATTATTTTTCTCCAAAAATAAAATATACAGAAAATAGGGTAACATGATTCCCTACATCAGAAAATTGGAGAAAAATAAATTTGAAATCATTTTGGTATGCAGTTCGTCATAAGGATTGGATGGTAGAAGGCTGCTGGAGCACCTATCAGCAAAGGATGCAGTTCTAACTATAGCTGGTGTATCACCAGGATCTGGAGCATTACATCAGGAATTTAAAGATGAACCTTCAGGAAGCAGTATTCGACAAGTAAGCATTTCGTGAAGGACTCATGACCCAGAAGCTGAAAGTAGCCATGATGGAGGAGCAAAACCTCGAGACATCAAAGATTCGTCATGAACTGAAGGACAGTAGGATCATGGTTCATGTCAAGGATGTTGAAACCCAGAAGTTTGGAACGCAACTCCCGAAATTTAAAGGACGTCACGAGAGACTTCGCGTCAACAGAGATGATTTGGCAAAAGAACTTGAGAAGGACAAGCATGATTGCAAAAAGCCATCAGAGACATGAACAAGAATTGAAGAGTTTGGCGACGTTGAAGACTTATTGACCTTTAGAAGACCAAACCCCTGTTATACCTACGTTAGATGCGACGTTTGTGAGCTGTCATTTGTTTGTTGTTTTTCCGACAGCCCCAATAAAAATCTGTCTTTTCAAAACTAGTGTTTGTATTGTGTGTATCCCTCTCTATCTCTCTTATCTCACCCCAAACCCATGGACCCAATAGAGGATGAATGGAGATGAGCTTGTATTTTCTGGACCGATGAGTCAATTGGAGACGGACCGATGGATTCAGAACATGGAGGATCACATGAAGAATAACCCTATAGTCGGAAAGGATATGACCCGGCATGCTCTTCAATGTTTGAAAGAGGTGTTGCTACTTGGTGGAGGATGTACCAAACCATCAATGGATGGCAAGAAGTAACCACTTGGAAAGAATTTAAGTGGACTCTACAAAGATCTCGTCTTGTGTCCCAAATATTGAGGCCTTATGGAAAGGATATGAAGAAACCTTGTGCATACAAGCCTTGTGGAGAAATAGGACACAACCATAAGGAACACAAGGATGAATGCCCTAATTGTGAAGGAAGTCACCCAGTTGAAGAATGCCCAACTAGGCAGATCACTTGTTTCTTGTGTGAAGGGACTACCCACTACCCTGCTCAGTGTCACATCTACCCCATGGTACAAAGGACCATCCAGCAGAAGAAAGAACCAATGAAAAGAGCCCTCATGGAAATTTTAGAGGAATCTGTGATGAAGGAAGAGGTGGAGGACACACCCAAAGAAGAACCAATTAAACCCTGCACCAAGTCATGCTATCCATGTGGAGAAGAAGGACACATCTCCCAAAATTGTCTGAATGGGGATTTAGTAGAATTCCCGACAGAGGAAGTAGAGTATGACCCACAGGAAATAGAAGCCCTGATTGGAACGGAAAAGTCCAGGAAGAGAAGTAGATTGGATCCCAGGAACAACCCAATTTCTACAAAGAGAGACCTGAGTCATATCACATGTTACAGGTGCAAAAATTCAGGACACTACCACAATGATTGCCCAAAAGGGAAGATGAGGACCCCAGGAGGCTATATAATCACAAGGAAACCCCGAGATATGTCAGAAGTAATATGTTTCCGTTGTGATGAAGCAGGGCACGTTGCCAGAGAATGCCCCAAGGAGACGGAGACTTGTGACAAATAGTTGAGTGCAACAAGAAATATAGTAGTAGTAGTGTAGACATTTTCTTTTATTTAGTGAGGTGTCGGATTGAGGCATGTAATGGAATGCAGGAGATTGTAATAATTTGAGAATCAATAAAGTTAGCATCATTGGTATTGATTTGGATTTTATGAGTTGTTACTCTATGAAGAAAGATTTTGACCATTTTCGAGGATATGAGAAATATGGTCTATGGAAGATTGTGCATTTTAAGGGTGGTAGTACCCTGTGAGGAAACTTGACCCTTGGAAAAAGGTAATGATATTCCACGAAGTGGATTTCGAACAAAATAAGTATGAGTTTTATCTTGATATGTTGGATACCCCAAGAATATGAGGGTATGGAGTATTATTGGATGTAAAGGAGGTAGTCTATGAAATTGGAGACGGAGCATGTCTTCGTGTGTTCCCTCTGCGAGGAGTTAAACGATTTGGAGTTAAGAAAAGTTAGCCCCGAGATTTGTAGGACCATACCGAGTTTTGGAGCGTATGGGAGAAGTGGCCAACAAGTTGGAGTCACCCAAAGGACTGTCAGGAGTTCATGATGTGTTTCATGTTTCCCCAGTTGAAGAAGTGCCATGCAGAGATGGCCAATATTCCCCTGTAAGGCGCTTGACCCTGGAAAGGATAATGATGTTCCACCAAGTGGAGTATGGACTTCATAAGTATAAGTTTTATCTCGGTATGTGGGATATCCCCCGAGGATGAAGAGATGAATTACTATTGGATATAAAGGAGGTATGATGTTGGAAATATGGATCAATGGAATTCGATGATGAGTCTGAGTAATCATGTCCTAGTGGTGCCAATAGAAGGAAGGAAGACAGTACAATTGGATGGATTTAAGAATACCAGGAAGTTGGACGTTGGATTAAGGATCAGTTGTCCGATGACAAGTTCAAGGTTTACAAGTGATGAGATGGGCCATAACCCACAGGCCCCAGGACCTGCCAAGACGCAAGCACATTCTTGCTGAAGGGAAGACCCTGGAAGAAGTTACGATTTTATCGACAGACGATTTTATAGGAGTAACGCAAAAACCTGAGAGTTGTGAAGGAACGATAGATGTTTGTTTGGCTTGCAGAATCCATGGATTTATCCGAACTTGGTTTGTCGACAAGAGAAATTCTGCAATGCTCGCGAGGATGACCGAGTGTTAGAATGCGAGATTCGCTAAACCATATACAAGGTAATGATTTGGGTGCGGGATGGATTGATCACCATACCGACTTACTCTTATTGTTCGCTTTGCTATATGGGATGGTAAATCTGAGTGACTTACCTATAGTAGAGTGACGACGATTTAAACCTTGTTTAAACCTTAGAATGGTATAAGAATGTTTCCCTTGTACACGGCAGTTGATGACAATCGTAGGTTATACGGTGAGGATCAACCCAGACCCATTTTCCTGCAAGAGAAACCATAAATTGTTGACCACCAGGAGATGTCGATAGTTGTTTAGTATTGGCGCCAGACCCGTCAGCTATGAAGACCCAGTCTCGGAATAACCTTACCGAGATGAAAGACAGAAGAATTGAGGAAAAGGTTATGCCGCTACCCAAAGAGCCAGAGAAGGAATTTTTCCGAGAATCTGAGAAGACTGACACTGTCAACAACAAGGATGGAGTATACGAGTTTTGGTGGAACCGTAACAACGCTTTTAAGGGTGGTAGCACCCCACACCCCTGTGAAGATCGATGGATTTTGAGGAGACCCCAAACCCTAACCTATTTCTTTCTAGCCTCTCCGAATCTCGAGGACGAGATTCATTTTAAGGGTGGTAGGTTTGTAACATCCCAAAATTCTAAATTTTGGAATGTTATAATAAACAGATAGATTGGGTTGATTGTTTGATTGATTGACTGAAAGTGAGTGGAATTCGAAACTTTTTGAAAGTTAAATGAGAGGGAATAAAAGGACTTTCCCAAACTTTCATTTTGCTTTTATGACCTCCATGAATTCAAATTCTTTTCACCACAAAACCCTGGAGAGAAGATGACATGACTTCTTCCATTTATTTAAATGAAAAGGGGTGTTGAAAATATTTGAATTTCATTTGAAAATATTTCCATTTCTGAAACTTTATGCAACTCAATGATTTTCACGAGAGAAGATAAAATGACTTCTTCAAAACAAATGAAATATGAGTTGGGAGTTTCAAAGGATTTATTCAAAGTCCCATTGCAATTATTTTTCAATATTGGAGTTATTTGAGTTTTATTCAAATTATTTTTCTCCAAAAATAAAATATACAGAAAATAGGGTAACATGATTCCCTACATCAGAAAATTGGAGAAAAATAAATTTGAAATCATTTTGGTATTTTTAAAATGATTTTTATTGGATTTTAATAAGGCAGCAGCACTGTTTGATTTATTAAAATTTGTATGAATTTTATTTGACTTTACAAAAATGTCCACGTTGTAGGAAATCTTTTTCTAAATTTTTTGATATATTATATGCCTATATAATATTTTACTTTTATTTTTTTTATTTTGTTTGTCGGAGTTAAAAAAACCCACCCCTCCGACTGGGCCGGCCCAGCTCCCAGGCCAGGCCGCGGCCCAGCCCAGCTCGCCCGTCGCCCCGTTCCCGACCGGGACTCTCCCCGAGTCCGCCGCCGCGCCGCCATGGCCGTCGTGCCGCCTCCGGCCTCCTCTGCCCCCTTCCCCACGCCTCCTCCTCTCCCCCCTTAAATAGCGCCGCCCCGGGCCCCCTTTCTCTCTCTGCTCCCGCCGCCGCCCGCTCCCGCATAGCCGCCGCCGCCGGCGAGATCCGCCGCCTCGCCCCGCGCTCCTCCGTCGCCCTCGGCCACTGCCGTCACCACCACCGTCACCGCCGCATCGCGCCGCCCCTTCCCCGCAGTCGCCGCCGACGCCCGGAGCCGTCGCCCCGTTCATCACCGAGCCGCCGCCGTTGTCTTCTCCGGCGACGTCGACGCCCACCGCCGCGGTAAGCCACCGGCCGCCCTCGTCCGTTCGATCTAGGATGGACGGCTAGGATTAGATCTAGTCGGTTTTATTTTTATTTGCGAATCGGTATAACCGACGCCCCGGTTTTCTCGGTTTTGTTTAAAAAAACGGTTTAGTTTTTTTTAGTTAGAGCTATTCAATGAACGTTCTCTGTTTAGAACTAGTTAGCGAGCGTTCGCTATTTAGACTTTTCCTTTTATTTTAGTTTTCTGCCAGGGACCCGTTTGTGAGGATTTTTTTACAGATTAGTCCCTGATTTCCAAACGATCACTACTTTTTACTCGTTTGTCCAAATCCAACGAAACCAACGCCCACTTCTTCGTTATGATCTCCTCTATCCAGTAAAACAACTTAAACATGTTTTTGAAAATTTAAAATTTGCTTTCAAACAGATTTGAATTTGAATCTTCTTTTGATCATAACTTGAGTTTTATAACTCCGTTTGAGTTGATTCTTTTTGCAAACCGAAGCTCTTGACCTAAACTTTCTGATAAGGCCAAATTCACATAATTTTGGTACTGTTAGAAATTGTTTTATGTTGCAAGAGTTATTTGCTTGGTTTTGATGTTTACCGAAGTGTCTTCTTCGTTCTTCTCGATCTTTTGAGTGATTGCTTATGTGTGGTTACTATTGCTTGCTTACGATAGATTGACCGGAGTGTGACGAGTAGATCTATCCAGAGTATTGAGTGCGAATCATCTTCATCAACATTGCAGGCAAGTAACACTTTGATCATATCCCGTTCATACCCAGTTTTTGTTGCATTAGATCTGTTTTCCTCAAATATTGCATGATTAGGATCTAATTAAATTGTGGGTATTGGGAAGTAGTTGAGGTAGAACCTATTACCTGTTTTATTTATCAAACCCTTGGGAGTTACTTCCACGTTGCTATTATATTGCCATGCTATGCTCGTAGACGTGGATTGGGTTTGAGTGAAATTCATGACAGATGTGAGATTGTTAATAATGGTTTACCTAAGGTGGCAACTAAAACTCACATCTGGGTGGATTGAGGTACCTGGGTATTCCAGGATTGCCTGTTTTTCTTTTGGACCGCCACCCAGGTTCAAAGGGATCATGAGATTATTCATGCTAGAAACTTCCGTGTGCAGCCGCAAGCTATTATGGGCTCTAGCATAGTTGACTAAGTTGTGTGAACTCTTACAGTGGTAGACTAGCAGATGTAGGGGAAAGTAGGTGTAACTGTCTACCCATACGTAAGGTGCAAACACTGCTGAAAGACTGTGTCTTGGTCATCCGTTACTCAAACACCTTGTAGTGCGAGTAATCCAACGGAGGAGATCAAGTCTTGTGGGGAAAAGTGCACAAACCTCCGCAGAGTGTACAAACTAATCATGATTAGCCGTGTCCCCGGTTATGGACATCTTGAGTATCTAGTTCTTGGATTATCCCGTTGATCTCATCATGTTACTTTAATTAATATTGTTGGGTTAATGATGATACTTAATTGGGATTGAGATGCTGTCAACCATCTCAATGTTTCACAACCACCATGATAGTTAAATAAAATTTATTCCTTTGCAGTAGGGAAAAACTGGCTTTTCACAAAAACATTATAACCATAGAGCTTTTTCACCAGCCATATATGCATGTAGTGATAGCCTTTGTTCATCATTTCTCTATGGTGTGAATTTGCCAGCATATTCCATGTGCTGACCCATTTTCGGGCTGCAACGTTTCATGTTGCAGGATTCTTACGACGAGTAAGTGATACATTAGGGTTACGATTTCTACACTCAACTTTGCCGTTGGTGTTGATGGGAATCCACAACCTTGTTACTTCCGCTATTTGGATTAAGGTAATAGTATTTACGTTACTTTATGCATGTGATTTGCCTCTGTTATAAATCCTCGAGTACTGTGTGTGTCAGCATACCGATCCAGGGATGACACTTAAGCATAGAGACTTGATCCATTCGGGTCGGGTCGCTACAACATTGGTGTCAAACGCATGAAGAAGCTCAATACAGATGGACTTTTAGAGTCTCTTGATTATGAATCATTTGACACATGCGAACCATGCCTCATGGGCAAGATGACCAAGACTCCGTTCTCCAGAACAATGGAGCGAGCAACCAACTTATTGGAAATCATACATACTGATGTGTGCGGTCCAATGAGCGTTGAGGCCCGCGGTGGCTATCGTTATGTTCTCACCCTCACTGATGACTTAAGTAGATATGGGTATGTCTACTTGATGAAACACAAGTCTGAGACCTTTGAAAAGTTCAAGGAATTTCAGAGTGAGGTGGAGAATCAACATGACAGGAAAATAAAGTTCTTACGATCAGATCGTGGAGGAGAATATTTGAGTCACGAGTTTGGTACGCACTTAAGGAAATGTGGAATCATTTCACAACTCACGCCGCCTGGAACACCTCAGCATAACGGTGTGTCCGAACGTCGTAATCACACTCTATTGGATATGGTGCAATCTATGATGTCTCTTACCGATATACCGCTATCATTTTGGGGTTATGCTTTAGAGACTGCCGCATTCACTTTAAATAGGGCTCCGTCGAAATCCGTTGAGACGACACCGTATGAATTATGGTTTGGGAAGAAACCTAAGCTGTCGTTTCTGAAAGTTTGGGGATGCGATGCTTATGTCAAGAAACTTCAACCTGAAAAGCTCGAACCCAAGTCGGAAAAATGTGTCTTCATAGGATACCCTAAGGAAACTATTGGGTATGCCTTCTACCTCAGATCCGAAGGCAAGATCTTTGTTGGCAAGAATGGATCCTTTCTAGAGAAAGAGTTTCTCTCGAAAGAAGTAAGTGGGAGGAAAGTAGAACTTGATGAAGTACTGCCTCTTGAACCGGAAAGTAGCGCAACTCAAGAAAATGTTTATGTGGTGCCTGCACCGACTAGAGAGGAAGTTAATGATGATGATTAAGGAACTTCGGATCAAGTTACTACTGAACTTCGTAGGTCCACAAGGACACGTTCCACACCAGAATGGTACGGCAACCCTGTCCTCGAAATAATGTTG
The DNA here is from genome assembly GCF_018294505.1 of Triticum aestivum. Taxonomy (NCBI): domain Eukaryota; kingdom Viridiplantae; phylum Streptophyta; class Magnoliopsida; order Poales; family Poaceae; genus Triticum; species Triticum aestivum. Next base: position 511,525,602 of record NC_057814.1, read on the forward strand.
TTAGACAACGGTGGACCTTCGAACTATGAAGAAGCGATGGCGGGCCCAGATTCCAACAAATGGCTTGAAGCCATGAAATTCGAGATAGGATCCATGTATGAAAACAAAGTATGGACTTTGACAGACTTGCTCGATGATCGGCGAGCCATAGAAAATAAGTGGATCTTTAAGAAGAAGACGGACGCGGATGGCAATGTGACCATCTATAAAGCTCGGCTTGTCGCTAAGGGTTATCGACAAGTCCAAGGGGTTGACTACGATGAGACCTTCTCACCCGTAGCGAAGCTGAAGTCCGTCCGAATCATGTTAGCAATTGCCGCATTCTATGATTATGAGATATGGCAAATGGACGTCAAAACAGCATTCCTTAATGGTTTCCTTAAGGAAGAATTCTATATGATGCAGCCGGAAGGTTTTGTCGATCCTAAGAATGCTGACAAGGTATGCAAGCTCCAACGCTCAATCTATGGGCTGGTGCAAGCATCTCGGATTAGGAACATTCGCTTTGATGAGATGACTAGTAAGATGCCCGTGCGTTGCACGGAACATGAAGATGCATTTGTATGAGTAGTTTATCTTGTGGGAGAAAAGGATGAACGAGGGAAGGCCTTATCTGCAAATGTGGAGAGGAGTGCGGGTAAATTGTCATAGTTTCCTTCCTATCCGTTAGATATAGATCAGACGGCCTATATTGCAGGATGGCAGGCACACCATCATCACCAACTCTGCTTTTTATAAGAGTAGAGATCAAATCGTTTGGTTTACGCAGATTTATGGAGAAGCCTGTGTTTACGAGAAAGTGAGTGGGAGCTCTGTAGCATTTCTCATATTATATGTGGATGACATACTATTGATGGGAAATGATATATAATTCTTGGAAAGCATAAAGGCCTACTTGAATAAGTGTTTTTCAATGAAGGACCTTGGAGAAGCTGCTTACATATTAGGCATAGATCTATAGAGATAGATCGAGACGCCTCATTGGTCTTTCACAAAGCACATACCTTGACAAGATATTGAAAAAGTTCAACATGGATCAGTCCAAGAAGGGGTTCTTGCCTGTATTGCAAGGTGTGAGATTAAGCACGGCTCAATGCCCAACCACGGCAGAAGATAGAGAAAAGATGAGTGTCATCCCCTATGCCTCAGCCATGGGGTCTATTATGTATGCCATGCTATGTACCAGACCTGATGTGAACCTTGCCGTAAATTTGGTAGGAAGGTACCAAAGTAACCCCGGCATGGAACACTGGACAACAGTCAAGAATATCCTGAAGTACCTGAAAAGGACTAAGGATAGGTTTCTCGTTTATGGAGGTGACGAAGAGCTCGTCGTAAAGGGTTACGTCGATGCTAGCTTCGACACAGATCTAGATGACTCCAAGTCACAAACCAGGTACGTGTATATTTTGAATGGTGGGGCAGTCAGCTGGTGCAGTTGCAAGCAAAGCATCGTGGCGGGAACTACATGTGAAGCGGAGTACATGGGAGCCTCGGAGGCAGCACATGAAGCAATCTGGATGAAGGAGTTCATTACCGACCTAGGAGTTATTCCCAATGCGTCGGGCCCGATGACTCTCTTCTGTGACAACACTGGAGCTATTGCCCTGGCCAAGGAGCCCAGGTTTCACAAGAAGACCAGGCATATCAAGCATCGCTTCAACTCCATTCATGAAAATGTTCAAGATGGAGACATAGATATTTGTAAAGTGCATACGGACCTGAATGTCGCAGATCCGTTGACTAAACCTCTTCCACGAGCAAAACATGATCAACACCAGAACTCTATGGGTGTTCGATTCATCACAATGTAACTAGATTATTGACTCTAGTGCAAGTGGGAGACTGTTGGAAATATGCCCTAGAGGCAATAATAAAATGGTTATTATTATATTTCCTTGTTCATGGTAATTGTCTATTGTTCATCTATAATTGTGTTATTCGGAAATCGTAATACATGTCTGAATGCATAGACCACAACATGTCCCTAGTGAGCCTCCAGTTGACTAGCTCGTTGATCAATAGATGGTTACGGTTTCCTGACCATGGACATTGGATGTCGTTGATAACAGGATCACATCATTGGGAGAATGATGTGATGGATAAGACCCAATCCTAAGCATAGCACAAGATCATGTAGTTCGTCTGCTAAAGCTTTTCTAATGTCAAGTATCACTTCCTTAGACCATGAGATTGTGCAACTCCCGGATACCGTAGGAATGCTTTGGGTGTGCCAAACGTCACAACATAACTGGGTGGATATAAAGGCACACTGCGGGTATCTCCGAAAGTGTCTGTTGAGTAGGCACGAATCAAGACTGGGATTTGTCACTCCGTGTGACGGAGAGGTATCTCTGGGCCCACTCGGTAATACATCATCATAATGAGCTCAATGTGAGCAAGGAGTTGATCACGGGATGATGTGTTATAGAACGAGTAAAGAGACTTGCCGGTAACGAGATTGAACAAGGTATAGGGATACCAACGATCGAATCTCGGGCAAGTATCATACCGGTAGACAAAGGGAATTGTGTACGGGATTGATTGAATCCCTGACATCGTGGTTCATACGATGAGATCATCGTGGAACATGTGGGAGCCAACATGGGTATCCAGATCCCGCTGTTGGTTATTGACCGGAGAGATGTCTCGGTCATGTCTACATGGTTCCCGAACCCGTAGGGTCTACACACTTAAGGTTTGGTAACGCTAGAGTTGTTATGGGAAATAGTATGTGGTTACCGAATGTTGTTTGGAGTCCCGGATGAGATCCCGGACGTCACGAGGAGTTCTGGAATGGTCCGGGAGGTGAAGATTTATATATGGGAAGTCATCATACGGTCACCGGAAGTATTCGGGGGTTTGCCGGTATTGTACCGGGACCACTGAAGGGGTTCCGGGGGTCCACCGGGAGGGTCCACCTGCCCCGAAGGGCCCTATGGGCTGTGTGTGGAAGGGAACCAGCCCCTAAGTGGGATGGGCGCTATCCCCCTAGGGCCCATGCGCCTAGGGTTGGGGGAAACCCTAAAGGGGGCGCTCCCCTTGGCTTGGGGGGCAAGCCCCCTCCCCTTGGCCGCCGCCCCCTGTCTAGATCTCATCTAGAGGGGCCGGCCCCCTTCCCCCTTCACCCTATAAATAGGTGGGAGGAGGGAGGGCAGCAACACCTCATCCAAGGCGCAACCCTCCCCCTCCATTGAGCTTGGCGAAGCCCTGCCGGAGAACTGCAAGCTCCACCACCACGCCGTCGTGCTGCCGGAGATCTCCCTCAACTTCTCCTCTCCCCTTGCTGGATCAAGAAGGTGGAGACATCCCCGGGCTGTACTTGTGTTGAACGCAGAGGCGCCGTTGTTCGGTGCTTAGATCGGAATCAACCGCGATATGAATCGCTGCGAGTACGACTACTTCATCCGCGTTCTTGTAACGCTTCCGCGTCGTGACCATCAAGGGTATGAAGATGCATTCCCCTCTCTCTTGTTGCTAGTCTCTCCATAGATTGATCTTGGTGATGCGTAGAAAAAATTTAATTTCTGCAACGATCCCCAACACTACCTCCTCCTCAGCAGCAATATAGTCTTCATCCTCTGAATCAGAATTTCTCTTTCTCCTCTGCCTAGTAGCAGCCTTAGGCAGGTTGCTAGGAGTACTTCTGCTGCCTTCATCATAACTGCCAGAGGGACTAGTGCCCTCACTCAGATTTACCTGCTCCTCAGACTTGTTCTGGCTATCACTTTGATCAGACATGGTTGACACCGCAAACTGAAAGCTGACCCTGTGAATAGTTATAGATGAGATAGAGTGCATGAGCATGACAAAGTGCAGAGGTTTTGCAAAACAAATGAGTCAAAAAACTTAGTTTTAATTTTCCACATAAAGCATTTCGGAGCTACCGATTCGTTAAACTCGGTGACACCGAAGCAACTTTTGGAGTCTAAACTAGTGGAATCGGTCAGACCGAGACACAGTTTGGTGACCCCGAGATTGCTAGGGTCTCACTGAGAGTTGAACCCGTTCACACCAATTTGCAAGTTTCGGTCAGACCGAAAGTTACAAGGGCAATGGCCTAAGCCAAATCGTTGAGACCGATTTCCACAACTCGGTCGGTCCGAGATGAATTCGGCAGAAACCTAACCCTAAATTTTCAAATCAAAACTAATCTAAAGGAAGTTTTTGCTGGACAGGATGATCTCATACGTGGTAAGAAACATGGCATTGACTTTGTGCTAAGAATCGGAGGAAAGAATTGCACAAAGGATCTAACTCATACCCTAACTTGGAGATGAGCTCGCTATGGCGGCAACGGCGGTGAATATTTCTGTTGACGGGGACGGAGACCGGCGGCAGGAAGTCGCTGGCGACCAGAGGACGATCCGGAGACCTGAGTCGGTAGAGCGGGACACGCACGGGCGAAAGGGTTTCGAAGAAATTTCCAAAATTTGACCCGTCGGTATATATATCCTGACCCTGTCGGTGTGACCGAGTGGAATAACTCAGTGGCACCGAGGTGCAGAATCACAAGTGGTTACTGCAACTCGGTGTGACTGAATGGTTCTAATCGATTGCACCGAGATTGAAAACCTAGATCAACTCAGTGAACTCGGTATGACCGAAAAGGATGAATCGGTCAGACCGAAATGCATAGAGAGGTTTTGGAAGTTTAAGTCTATGACTAATCGGTGACTCCGAGTGCTCCTCACCCAGAGGGTTCGAAACTGACTTGATCAAACTTTGTGATGTAGCATGAATAGAGTTTGAGACGAGAAAAGCATAGATAGATAGAGGAAGTTCTTAGGCATTCTTGTCCATCCATTTGGCAAAAGAAGAAAAGCCAAACAATCAAAGCAACAAATGGATGTCCTCGAATGGGAAAGATATGCAATCAACATGCTCACACAATAAAATGGCAAATGAAATATGCGGCAAAGCATGCACAAACACTCTTGCATCTATCAAGCAATTGGCGATGACTAGGTCATCTATATATGAGTATATTGACTTAGGAGTCAAATGAGAACATTTGATTGTAGGTCATACTCATCGTTTAAACGCAAGTGGGGTTACCACTTTTACATAAAGCATTGTTGTGCTCACACCATTAGAGTTGCTTTAGCTCAATTCTTAGAGTAAAGCTCGCCCTAGATGTGATATCCCCCCTAAGAGGGATGAACTAACCTTGGGTTTTGTCGATGATGACTTCATGTAGATGTTGAAGATGTGGATGCTCAATGTTGATGTAGATCATTTGGAGCAATCCGTTGGAGTGAGTTGCACTTTCAATACCTACACGGGTTAGTCCCACAAGGAACAAACAAGGATATCTATAGACATAGAGTGAAGTACACACAAGATGATGCCCATGAAAGCATTAGGTTACCTTGTCCCTTTTCTTACCAACAAGAGGGTTTGTGACTCCTTGAACTAGTGCAAGATGTGGAAATTGTTTGCACTTGTTCTCGCCAAAATGATATGAGTGAAGTATGTTGGCGGAGTCACCCTCAAGAACTCTCTAGTTCTTCTTCTTCGGGATCCACATCAACTTGATGGGAATCCTTGGAGTTGTAGTCGTACTTGATGAAGTAGAACTTGATGTAGTCTTGGGAACCCACTTGACCAAGGCCTTGGGAGCTTCTTCAAATGCATCAATCTCCTCTTGAAGCTTGTCCTTGCCTTTTTGCTTGTGGTCTTGTGGTGGAAGATCATCTTGAGCTTGTGTTCCCTTGAAAGAAGTAGGATCATACTTGTCTTGTTGAGGAACAAACTTCGTCTTGGGGTATTGATCTTCTTCCCACTCAACTCCATTGGGATTGAGCTTTCGTTCAAAACCAACACCTTCGATTCTTCCTGTGTCTTCCTTGCTTGCGTACAATTTCCTCAAATTGTTTACTTCCGGCAAGGCTCTTGTAAACACCTTTCTCTATAATTCCCTTCAGTAAGCTATTTTCTTGCTCAACTGTAACTTGGCTAAGAGAATCATTAGTGGAATCAAAAGAACTACTAGAAGCAACAACATTGGATTTAACATGATTATTGTTACTACTAGAAGAATAATCTTTCTTACTCTTATTGCTAGATTTTACTTGAGGCATATAAGTAGACAAGAGTAAACGCTTGGCAATGTAAGAAGAACTTTTCTTATGAAGATCATCATTGATTGCTTCTAAGAACCCATGCTCTTGCTCTAGATTGAGCTTTTCAAAGCGTAGCTTCTCATGAGTCTTTAAAAGCTCTCGATGATCTTCCAACTTAGTTTCATGAGCTAACTTAAGAGTGTTTAGTTCTTTAGTTAGACACTCAATCTCCTTCTTATCATCATCATTCGTTTTATCTTGATTAGCATGATTAATAGAAAGTTCATCATAGTTTTCATCACTAGAGTTGTCAACAAGTAAATCATCATCACCTAGCAAATCATCTTCATCACTATTGAAATCAACATACTCGGGATGTGATACCTTTGGGACTTTAGCCATGAAGCATCTTCCAATTCCTTCATTTGGTGAGTCAAATATGTCATAGGAGTTGGTCGACACAAGTGCTAGACCGGCAACACCTTCATCTTGAGTATATTCTGAGTCGAAGTGATAACTTCTCTCGGATTGATGGTCGGAGTCGGAGCCGAATACCCATTCACCAACGTGAGCTTGATGTCTTCGTTTTGTGTAGCTCCTTGATGACTTGTCCTTCCTTTCCGAATCCTTGCTTCTGCGAGGGGTTCTTCATTCATAACGATCATATCTACTCCTTCTCTTTCTTGGAGGTGATTCTTCTCTTCTACTTTTCCTTTTAGGTGAGTCTTCTATTCTTTTGCAGGGAGTCGTATACTCATTGGAGTAGTGTCCAGGTCTTCCACAATTGTAGCAATTACGCTCACGACTAGAAGATCTTTTATCATTGTAGGACCTTGACTTGGAACTTCTTTCTTTGCTTCTACTCTTGTAGAACTTGTTGAAGTTCTTCACCATTAGGCTCAACTCCTCATTGAAGACTTGTTTCTCACTTGATGATGTAGGAGCATCACATGAGGCTTTGTAAGCACCACTTGACTTGTTGTGAAGCTCTTCTTTATCCTTGAGTGACATCTCATGAGCAGCAATTCTACCAATGACTTTCGTTGGCTTGAGATCTTTGTAATTGGGCATCATTTGGATCAAAGTGCACACGGTATCATATTTTCCATCTAAGGCTCTTAGGATCTTCTTGATGATGAATCTGTTGGTCATCTCTTCACTTCCTGAGCCGGCAATCTCATTTGTGATGAGAGCAAGCCTAGAGTACATTTCAGCGACACGTTCACCATCCTTCATTTTGAAGTTGTCAAGCTGACTTTGAAGCACATCTAATTTTGATTCCTTGACGGAGTCGGTACCTTCGTGCATATCAATCAAAGTATTCCCAATTTCCTTTGCATTCTTAAGACGGCTGATTTTTTTGAATTCTTCGGGGCACAATCTGTTGAAGAGGATACCGCAAGCTTGAGCATTGTATTGCAGCATCTTCAATTCTTCCACGGTAGCTTCACGATTCGGTTCTCTCCCATCAAAGAATTCACCTTGCAAGCCAATACACACAATAGCCCAAACGACAGGGTTATGTCCAAGAATATGCATTTTCATCTTAGGCTTCCAACTAGCAAAATTAGTACCATCAAAGTAAGGACCTCTATAGTGGTAATTTCCCTCGCTAGACGCCATACTCTCCTAGGTTGTGAAACCAAGGCTATGATCACCAACGCTATGGAAATAAAGGGAAATGGAGACCAAATCTCTTATACCACTTATAGGATCGAAAGTATGTCTAGGGGGGTGATTAGACTACTTGACCAAATAAAAATGCAGCCTTTTCCCAATTTTAAGTCTTGACAGATTTTAGCAACTTATCACAAGTCAAGCAATCAACCTACACATGCAAATCTAAGAGTATAGCAGCGGAATGTAAATCATTGCATATGAAGGTAAAGGGGAGGAGTTTGGAGGGAGCAAAGGCAATGTAGACATGGAGATTTTTGGCGTGGTTCTGATAGGTGGTGCTATCGTACATCCATGTTGATGGAGATTTCAACCCACGAAGGGTAACGATTGCGCGAGTCCACGGAGGGCTCCACCCATGAAGGGTCCACGAAGAAGCAACCTTGTCTATCCCACCATGGCCATCGCCCACGAAAGACTTGCCTCACTTGGGTAGATCTTCACGAAGTAGGTGATCTCCTTGCCCTTACAAACTCCTTGGTTCAACTCCACAATCTTGACGGAGGCTCCCAAGTGACACCTCGCCAATCTAGGAGACACCACTCTCCAAAAGGTAATAGATGGTGTTTTTTTTTTGAGCAAACACAGTAGGGTAAAAACCCTACTATAACTCTTTTCATTAATATGAGGGACGGGTATATACAAATGGGTTACATCAGGGTGGGGATACAAGAGTAATTAGTTGTTTACAAGTAATCCAGTGAACTTTGCATACCCTCCTTTAAACTAGGCTTAACTCTTTTGATGATGGTACCATAATGCTCCTTGAAACATGTAATGCAGAAGTTCAAATCCCTTTCCTTGTTGTAAAAAATGCTGTTGTTTCTGTGTTTCCAGATGGTCCAACAACCAGCAATTAGGCATTCTTTGAAAGGTTGAATCTAGGTTCCGTTTATGGTTTCAATTAACATTTCATTACAACACAGATCAGTATTCCATTCAATTCCAAGTGATAACCAGAAATTTTGGCTAAAATCACATGAGAAGAAAAGATGTTTCATGTATTCATTGGGCTCATCATCACAAAGAACACATCTAGGAGTCTCAATGTAGAAATTTTTCCTGGAGAATAGGTCTCTGGTGTTTAATCTATCCAAGTGCAGAAGCCAAAAAAAGAACTTTTGCTTAGGAAGACAGCCAGATTTCCATATCCATTGGAAAGGTTTAGGAGCTTTCGCAGGGCATCCCATAAATTCAAGATAGACTTTCTTTGCATTGAATTGTCCTGATGCCCATTTGAACTTCCAGATATCAGGTGCATTGTTACTCATTACTCCATTAATAAGATTCATGAGCAAGGTGCTTTGATGGACAACCACAGAAGACATAGGAAGGTGGAACATACTATAGAAATCATTCTCAGTTTCAATGCAAGCATTCTGAAGGGTGATGTCTTTGTTTATGGCATAAGAGTACAAGTGTGGGTAGCTGCCTTTTAACAGGTTGTCACTCCATTTGTCATGTCACAAGGAAATGGTTTCACCAATTCCAGCATTGCAAGTTGTGAGGTCTTTGAAGTTATCAAGAATTGAGCAACAATCTCTCCACCAGAATGAGCCATGTCTAGTAGGAAAGTGTGGGACCTCACCATTTCCATAGTATTTATTCCAAATAAGTTGAACCCATGGTATATACATCTTATTGAAAACTTATATAGGAACTTAGTCAATAGTGCTTTGTTGTGAGCTCTAAGGTCCAAAACACCAAGTCCTCCAGCTTCTTTTGGCAAGCATACTTGTTCCCATTTGACAAGGCATTTACCATATTTGTTAATGTATTTACCATACCATAGAAAGGATCTGCCAGACTTCTCAAAGTGATCCAAAATGGTGAAAGGCACCCTGATGCAGCACATTGCAAATATAGGTAGAGTAGTGATGATTGCCTTCAGGTGAGCCAGCCTACCTAAATAAGACATCATTGTTGCAATTCTAGATAACCTTTTATCCAGTCTAGATACCATCACTACTGCAGGATGCTGCTAACGCGACACTACGATCAGAGACCCTTTCACGAAACTGTGTGCGATGCATTAATCACAAACGGGGATGTAAAAAAACGTCAAAAAAGGTGCAAAACGTTTGCAATGGAGGATGCATCAAACACAGTTCAGATTTTAGTTGCGTGTGCGATCCAGTGCATACGGTTCAGTCCAATGAACCATTTGCGATGAGGCGGAACAAAAGAAACGAGCAGCCTGGTGAAGGCGTGTGCGATGTACAGCATATGGTTCACTCAGATGAACTGTTTGTGATTAGGCAACACAAAAGAAATGGTCAGCCAGATCAAGGTGTGTGCAATGTACAACATACAGTTCACTCGAATGAACTGTTTGTGATTTGGCAACACAAAAGAAACGGTCAGACGGATCAAGGTGTGTGCGATGTACGACATGCGGTTCACCCGGATGAACTGTTTGCGTTGAGATAAGAGAACAGAAACGGTTCAATATAACAAAATACCATAAATATTGCAAGGTTCAAATTCAAAGATTACACCCAAATTCAAACATTGCCTGCTGTGCCATTTCTGAAAAGGGATCAGCCGCTGACAAGTCATGTATGGGTTTGACACAATAACTTCCAATTCCTTTGCCATATGCTCTTCCAATACGAAGTTTGGCATTTTTGGAGGCACTTCCATTCCGCAGTACCAGCCGCCTCTGATAATAATACCATTGATCTTTCCTAATTAAATGCGTGTTCAACCTCAGTACCCTCAGCACCTTTGCTCTGGCAAGAAAGAACATGGCGAGTGTAATCTTCGGTGGGTCCCTCGGTAGGAGTTCAAAGTAATATTTGAGAGATGCAGATCCAGGCATTCGATGTGATGGTCGTTATCAACATCTTCCACTGGGCCTAATATGCACTGCAAAAGAAGAGAACGTGTTAGTGCCTACATGCAGTTTTGAACACTGCTACACGCCCATTAGGTCTGCAGGATTTGTAAAATGCACCAACGTGCCATCTTCGGTCTGTCATGATTAACATGGGCATTAATTTGATTACAATCTAGAAACATGTAACCTTCTTCATAAGAGGTTGGATTGGATAAAAAAATCCCTAAGAAAACTAGTACAGATGAATCCAAAGGAGAACTGCTTATGGACAATTGTAACCATATGAATGAAGCAACCAATATGGGGGGGTGTATGTCCTAAAATCCTCCAAAATTCCTTCAAAAATCGTAGTACATAGTCATTGTAAACTTGGGAAAAGGTGCAAAAAATTGAACTCCCTTATGGTTAACATTTAACAGGAAAGGAACATCACCTCAATATATAGCTTCTTCAGGCACGGAAAGCATCTCAGGCAACTGAAAACTTGGTCCAGGTTGGGGACGACAGATTCTAGTGCCAAGACCTTCATTGTGCCCAGAGTCTGGGTGAAGCTTCGCTGGATGATAGACGAACATGCATCTTTAAAACTAGAAATAACATTGATATCAAGAAGGAGAGGTATATAAGGTGACTGTTGTACCTGAAAGTTGTAGTATTTGACAAACGAGTAGCCCATCACTTTCATTTTCGGCGCAGAAATGACATTGATTCTTGTTGGACCTTGTTGATCAACTACAAGTAATCTCTCAAGTGAAGGTGTGTCTTGGATGACCATATTGTGGTCCACCTTTTGTGATCTCTCATTGCAGCACCAGCAACACACATAAATAGTGCGGAGAGTCCTGGAGGTGATGTGCAAGGTACTCGACCAATTCATCGCCTGAAGACGAAGGAACTCGAGTGCAGTACAGCCTGGAGTAGGCCCTCCATGTCATCCTTTGGGATGCGGACGGCGACGAGCTCGAGGTGCTTCAGTCGTGGTAGAAAAAGAGCAGGCGCGTCATTAAGGGGGGATGGCAGTTCATGAACTTGGCGAGGCGCAGCGTGGGCGCGAAGCGGAGCGCGGACGTTGGCAGCAAGCTCATATGCCCATCATTATAAATTAGCTTCTCGAGCTGATCTATGGCGCGGGATCGGAACCACTCGTCAAGTTTGTGTCGCTCCCTGCCATTGGAACGGAACTTGCCCGCGATAAGGCCTTTTATTGGGCCATGGTGACTGCCGAGGATCTGGGAGAACGCATCGAAGCTTTGGCGATAGCCATGGCAGAGCTTGTGGGCGTGGAGGAGGTCGACAGGGGTGCGGAGCCATAGGGTGCGCCACCGCAGGGAAACGGCGGCTGTCCTCGCCCGATTTCTGATTGGGAGGTGGGATATGATGACTATCAACATATCATCGGGGAGGTTGTTGATGAAGTCTAGGCCTGTGGAGTCGCTTGTGGTTCTTTCTCGACCCGCCTCCGCTTGTTGGCAGCCTTGTTCTCCACCTCGTCGGCGGGGACGGGAACCTCTGTCTCCATATTCACGCCGTGCTCTGGTGCTTTAGCAGCCCCGGTGTCGCCACTCCCTCTAATGGGGCGCTTCGGTGGCATCCTCGTACACTGACGGCTTTCAGGACTCAGAGCGGCGTCGAGGATGCGGGCGGAGAGAGAGGAATTGTGTGTGTGGCGAGCATGGGGGGGTGCGGCCGCTCGGCAGCACCGTTAATATAGACCAGTGGGAGCGAGGCAGGCGGCGGTCCAAGGCTGTCTCGCTTCCGGTGAGAACGACTGCTTAATCTCTAGTATGAATGAAATCTATGCTTAATTACTGAATTTTAGTTGCAAAAAATAGATAGTGATATTGATTTTTTTGCTGCATATTTTGACAAATCGCAGTGTCTCTTGGCTTAGCGCCGAAGTCTGGCTTTAATTTGCATCCCATAATCTGAACCGTTTGTGTTGAAGAGATGCACAGATCCTGCGTTGAACAGCTTATACGCTTCCCGGTGTGCTTGCGCACCAGAAGACGCTCGCACGCCTCCCGTTCAGTCAAGCAGCTGTCCACACGGCACCTCCTATAGCCATTAAAACCAAGACACGTGGCGTCCTGTGAATGGTTAACCGAACGCACACGGTTTGAATATACAAACGTTTGAGATATTAAAGTGGCAGCTATTTTTTTCAAAATGCCTTTGCTTGCTGTCATTATTCGAGTGCGCCTTCTCTCAAAATGGACATGAAAAATACCACAGCATGCGGGTGCCCTTCCATGAGAGGATGCCAAGTTTCATGAATTTCAGACGAGTTTTGGATTTACTAGAATTTAAAAACCAGGCATCTAAATGTTTTGCCAGCAATCAACGGTGCCTTGGTGCTTGAAATTCATTCCCATTTCTTGCATGGGACCTAAGCATGCACCCAAGGACACCGATTTGATTTTTCATCCAATTTATATGCACTTGAGCATCCGCATGCAGTTCAAATTAGAATTATGCACATAAATGCATTGAAAACTCAGTTAATGCATAAAAATGTCCAAATGAACCCCGAATAATCAAAAAAATTCACACAACACTCCTGTTGTTCTATGTTGACACGAGAAAAAAACTTGAAAGCAATAAGAGGCAATGGATATCGTTTCGTCCCCAAAGGTGGGACGTTCCCTACCAAAAACCATCATGCTTATTGTGAGAAGCTCCGGTTTGTGAGAAGCATATACCCAAACCTACCCCAAATGGGACAAAATTTGTACCACGGCATGTTGATGCCGCTCCATGATAGCATGCCAAGTTTCATGAATTTCAGACGAGTTTTGGATTTACTAGAATATAAAAAACAAGCATCTCAATGTTTTGCCGGCAATCAACGGTGCCCTGGTGTTTGAAATTCATTCCCATTTCTTGCATGGGACCTAAGCATGCACCCAAGGACACATATGTGAGAAGCATATACGCAAACCTGCCTCACATGGGACAAAATTTGTACCACGGCATGTAGATGCCGCTCCATGATAGCATGCCAAGTTTCATGAATTTCAGACGAGTTTTGGATTTACTAGAATTTAAAACCAGGCATCTCAATGTTTTGCCGGCAATCAACGGTGCCCTGGTGTTTGAAATTCATTCCCATTTCTTGCATGGGACCTCAGCATGCACCCAAGGACACAGATTTGATTTTTCAACCAATTTATATGCACTGGAGCATGCACATGTAGTTCAGATTTGAATTATGCACATAAATGCATTGAAAATTCAGTTAATGCATAAAATGTCCAAACGAACACCGAAAAATCACAAAAATTCACACAACACTCCTGTTGTTCTATGTTGACACGAGAAAGAAACTTGAAAGCAATAAGAGGCAATGGATATCGTTTCGTCCCCAAAGGTGGGATGTTCCCTACCGAAAACCATCATGCTTGTTGTGAGAAGCTCCGGTTTCTGAGAAGCATATACCCAAACCTGCCCCAAATGGAACAAAATTTGTACCACGGCATGTTGATACCGCTCCATTATAGCATGCCAAGTTTCATGAATTTCAGACGAGTTTTGGATTTACTAGAATTTAAAAACCAGGCATCTCAATGTTTTGGCGGCAATCAACGGTGCCCTAGTGTTTGAAATTCATTTCCATTTCTTGCATGGGACCTAAGCATGCACCCAAGGACATAGATTTGATTTTTCAACCAATTTATATGCACTGGAGCATGCGCATGTAGTTCAAATTTGTATTATGCACATAAATGCATTGAAAACTCAGTTAATGCATAAAAGTGTCCAAACGAACCCCGAAAAATCACAAAAATTCACACAACACTCTTGTTGGTCTATGTTGTCACAAGAAAAAAACTTGAAAGCAATAAGAGGCAATGGATACCGTTTCGTCCCCAAAGGTGGGACGTTCCCTACCAAAAACCATCATTCTTGTTGTGAGAAGCTCCGGTTTGTGAGAAGCATATACCCAAACGTGCCCCAAATGGGACAAAATTTGTACCACGGCATGTTGGTGCCGCTCCATGATAGCATGCCAAGTTTCATGAATTTCAGACGAGTTTTGGATTTACTAGAATTTAAAAAACCAGGCATCTCAATGTTTTGCCAGCAATCAACGGTGCCCTAGTGTTTGAAATTCATTCCCATTTCTTGCATGGGACCTAAGCACGCACCCAAGGACATAGATTTGATTTTTCAACAAATTTATATGCACTGGAGCATGCGCATGTAGTTCAAATTTGTATTATGCACATAAATGCATTGAAAACTCAGTTAATGCATAAAAATGACCAAACGAACCCCGAAAAATCACAAAAAGACACACAACAGTCTTGTTGTTCTATGTTGTCACGAGAAAAAAACTTGAAAGCAATAAGAGGCAATGGATATCGTTTCGTCCCCAAAGGTGGGACGTTCCCTACCGAAAACCATCATTCTTGTTGTGAGAAGCTCCGGTTTGTGAGAAGCATATACCCAAACCTGCCCCAAATGGGACAAAATTTGTACCACGGCATGTTGATGCCGCTCCATGATAGCATGCCAAGTTTCATGAATTTCAGACGAGTTTTGGATTTACTAGAATTTAAAAAACCAGGCATATCAATGTTTTGCCAGCAATCAACGGTGCCCTAGTGTTTGAAATTCATTCCCATTTCTTGAATGGGACCTAAGCATGCACCCAAGGACATAGATTTGATTTTTCAACAAATTTATATGCACTGGAGCATGCGCATGTAGTTCAAATTTGTATTATGCACATAAATGCATTGAAAACTCAGTTAATGCATAAAAATGTCCAAACGAACCCCGAAAAATCACAAAAATTCACACAACACTCTTGTTGTTCTATGTTGTCACGAGAAAAAAACTTGAAAGCAATAAGAGGCAATGGATACCGTTTTGTCCCCAAAGGTGGGACGTTCCCTACCGAAAACCATCATTCTTGTTGTGAGAAGCTCCGGTTTGTGAGAGGCATATACCCAAACCTGCCCCAAATGGGACAAAATTTGTACCACGGCATGTTGATGCCGCTCCATGATAGCATGCCAAGTTTCATGAATTTCAGACGAGTTTTGGATTTACTAGAATTTAAAAAACCAGGCATCTCAATGTTTTGCCAGCAATCAACGGTGCCCTCGTGTTTGAAATTCATTCCCATTTCTTGCATGGGACCTAAGCATGCACCCAAGGACATAGATTTGATTTTTCAACAAATTTATATGCACTGGAGCATGCGCATGTAGTTCAAATTTCTATTATGCACATAAATGCATTGAAAACTCAGTTAATGCATAAAAATGTCCAAACGAATCCCCAAAAATAACAAAAATTCACACAACACTCCTGTTGTTCTATGTTGGCACGAGAAAAAAACTTGAAAAATCACAAAAATTCACATGCGCATGAGATTTATATGCTCCCAAGGACACAGATTTGATTTTTCAACCAATTTATATGCACTGGAGCATGCACATGTAGTTCAAATTTGACTTGTGCACATAAATGCATTGAAAACTCTATTAATTCATAAAAATGTCCAAACGAACCCCAAAAAATCACAAAAAATCACACAACACTCCTGTTGTTCTATGTTGACACGAGAAAAAAACTTGAAAGCAATAAGAGGCAATGGATATCGTTTCATCCTCAAAGGTGGGACGTTCCCTACCGAAAACCATCTTGCTTGTTGTGAGAAGCTCCGGTTTCTGAGAAGCATATACCCAAACCTGCCCCAAATGGAACAAAATTTGTACCACGGCATGTTGATGCCGCTCCATGATAGCATGCCAAGTTTCATGAATTTCAGACGAGTTTTGGATTTACTAGAATTTAAAAACCAGGCATCTCAATGTTTTGCCGGCAATCAACGGTGCCCTGGTGTTTGAAATTCATTCCCATTTCTTGCATGGGACCTAAGTATGCACCCAAGGACATAGATTTGATTTTTCAACCAATTTATATGCATTGGAGCATGCGCATGTAGTTCAAATTTGTATTATGCACATAAATGCATTGAAAACTCAGTTAATGCATAAAAATGTCCAAACGAATCCCCAAAAATACCAAAAATTCACACAACACTCCTGTTGTTCTATGTTGGCACGAGAAAAAAATTGAAAAATCACAAAAATTCACATGCGCATGAGATTTATATGCTCCCAAGGACACAGATTTGATTTTTCAACCAATTTATATGCACTGGAGCATACACATGTAGTTCAAATTTGACTTGTGCACATAAATGCATTGAAAACTCTATTAATGCATAAAAATGTCCAAACGAACCCCAAAAAATCACAAAAAATCACACAACACTCCTGTTGTTCTATGTTGACACGAGAAAAAAACTTGAAAGCAATAAGAGGCAATGGATATCGTTTCATCCTCAAAGGTGGGACGTTCCCTACCGAAAACCATTTTGCTTGTTGTGAGAAGCTCCGGTTTCTGAGAAGCATATACCCAAACCTGCCCCAAATGGAACAAAATTTGTACCACGGCATGTTGATGCCGCTCCATGATAGCATGCCAAGTTTCATGAATTTTAGACGAGTTTTGGATTTACTAGAATTTAAAAACCAGGCATCTCAATGTTTTGCCGGCAATCAACGGTGCCCTGGTGTTTGAAATTCATTCCCATTTCTTGCATGGGACCTAAGCATGCACCCAAGGACATAGATTTGATTTTTCAACCAATTTATATGCACTGGAGCATGCGCATGTAGTTCAAATTTGTATTATGCACATAAATGCATTGAAAACTCAGTTAATGCATAAAAATGTCCAAACGAATCCCCAAAAATAACAAAAATTCACACAACACTCCTATTGTTCTATGTTGGCACGAGAAAAAAACTTGAAAAATCACAAAAATTCACATGCGCATGAGATTTATATGCTCCCAAAGACACAGATTTGATTTTTCAACCAATTTATATGCACTGGAGCATGCACATGTAGTTCAAATTTGACTTGTGCACATAAATGCATTGAAAACTCTATTAATGCATAAAAATGTCCAAACGAACCCCAAAAAATCACAAAAAATCACACAACACTCCTGTTGTTCTATGTTGACACGAGAAAAAAACTTGAAAGCAATAAGAGGCAATGGATATCGTTTCGTCCTCAAAGGTGGGACGTTCCCTACCGAAAACCATCTTGCTTGTTGTGAGAAGCTCCGGTTTCTGAGAAGCATATACCCAAACCTGCCCCAAATGGAACAAAATTTGTACCACGGCATGTTGATGCCGCTCCATGATAGCATGCCAAGTTTCATGAATTTCTGACGAGTTTTGGATTTACTAGAATTTAAAAACCAGGCATCTCAATGTTTTGCCGGCAATCAACGGTGCCCTGGTGTTTGAAATTCATTCCCATTTCTTGCATGGGACCTAAGCATGCACCCAAGGACATAGATTTGATTTTTCAACCAATTTATATGCACTGGAGCATGCGCATGTAGTTCAAATTTGTATTATGCACATAAATGCATTGAAAAATCAGTTAATGCATAAAAATGTCCAAACGAACCTCGAAAAATAACAAAAATTCACACAACACTCCTATTGTTCTATGTTGACACGAGAAAAAAACTTGAAAAATCACAAAAATTCACATGCGCATGAGATTTATATGCACCCAAGGACACAGATTTGAATTTTCAACCAATTTAGTCCCCAAAGGTGGGACGTTCCCTACCGAAAACCATCATGCTTGTTGTGAGAAGCTCCAGTTTGTGAGAAGCATATACCCAAACCTGCCCCACATGGGATAAAATTTGTACCACGACATGTTGATGCCGCTCCATGATAGCATACCAAGTTTCATGAATTTCAGACGAGTTTTGGATTTACTAGAATTTAAAAACCAGGCATCTCAATGTTTTGCCGGCAATCAACGGTGCCATGGTATTTGAAATTCATTCCTATTTCTTGCATGGGACCTAAGCATGCACCCAAGGACAAAGATTTGATTTTTCAAGAAATTTATATGCACTGGAGCATGTGCATGTAGTTCAAATTTTAATTATGCACATAAATGCATTGAAAACTCACTTTATGTATAAAAATGTCCAAACAAACCCTGAATAATTCCAACTCTTTTATGATCACTGCAGATAAAAGGTCTAGCAATTCAAATGCCGTCCATGGCCGCTGTGACCCAATTATGTAATTCAAATCAAGACCAAAAATCAAGTAGATCCCACACAGTTTATTATAACCAACCGTGTGAGATGCAGCACAAAATATCTTCAGACCGTGTCTGAATAAGGAAACGTGTCTGATGACACTTTGTGTGCCAGTTTTTGTCTGAAGCGATTCCAAATTTTCGGCTTCCACGGAAATATCTACCTCCCCCTTACCAAAAGCCACATTTCTCCCCTTTCCGCCTTCCGTTCCAAGTTGAAATCTTCACTCCTTGCTTGCAGCTCTGCCGCCTCCTCGCTGGCGACCCTCCTTCACGCTGCTCGGCCTCGCCTATCCAAGTAGGTAATCCACACCCGACCCCGATCTTCCTCCTCCTTCCACATCCCACATGCCCCGACCGCCGGCGCGAGCGCGACACCTTCCACCCAAATATCCGACCCCTCCACCAAATAAGCGCCGGCCTAAACCATGGTGCACGCAGTATAGCCAGGACCTCAAGGAGCATTTGGCAGCGGAGAAGCAAATCGCGGCCGCACGCGCGGATGAGGTCGCGATGGCTGCCATTCATGCCGACCCCTAGATCTTGGAGGAGCACCTCGCCGTCGAGGCCACCGTTGACGCCTCGCGCGCCGACGCCGCGACGCTGTTGGCTTCTTTAAATGACAGTTCGTGGCGTTTTCTCGAGGCCACCATCGGTGCCTTCGACAAAGACTACAAGGTGTTTTCTCAGCGTGCACGTTCTTACCTCATCTCGAGAGCACAAGGTTGGTGCCCGGAGCGGCTCAGGCAACTCACCACTACAACGAGGGCACCCACGATGCGGAGGCCTCGCCCTCTTCCATGTCCAAGGAGCCAATCGTCATCGATATCTCCGACAATGAGGAGTAGCTTGTCTTATTAGCTCACTATAAGGACCCATGTTCAGTTTGCTAGCTACTGCCTTTCCTTAACAAATTCTAGTGAATTGTGCTATCTACTTTCACCATGCAATCTTCTGCTATAGGTATTTGTTCTATATGTCGTGCAATGTGGTGTTCAATCAACTGCTTGGTTCAATTCTACAAATGTGATATTCAATTCTTCAGGGTGCAATATTTCCAAGTTGTTAAGCATGCTTGGTTTGGTTAACTGTCTGATCTTCTATTAGGAGTATGTCATATTGTTCAATTGGTGTTTACTTAACTGCTTGGTTCATTTGTTGTGGCTTGGTTCACTTGTTGTGGTGTTTAGTTATCTGCTTGGTTCAATTCTGCAATGCGATGTTCAATTGTTGTGGTTGCATTCTCTTATTGTATACCATGTGAGGAATAAATCGAATTTGGCTGTACTAAATACATGAGAAACAAATACAATTGCTATATTTCCAAGTTGTTAAGCATGCTTGGTTTGGTTAACTGTCTGATCTTCTATTAGGAGTATGTTATATTGTGCAATGTGGTGCTCAGTTAACGTTTGGTTCATTTGTTGTGGTGTTTAGTCAACTGCTTGGTTCAATTCTGCAATGCGATGTTCAATTGGTGTGGCTGCATTCACTTATTGTATACCATGTGAGGAATAAATCGAATTTGGTTGTACTAAATACATGAGAAACAAATACAATTGCTATATTTCCAAGTTGTTAAGCATGCTTGGTTTGGTTAACTGTCTGATCTTCTATTAGGAGTATGTTATATTGTGCAATGTGGTGCTCAGTTAACGTTTGGTTCATTTGTTGTGGTGTTTAGTTAACTGCGTGGTTCAATTCTGCAATGCGATGTTCAATTGTTGTGGCTGCATTCGGTTATTATATACCATGTGAGGAATAAATCGAATTCGGCTGCACTTAATACATGAGAAACATATACAAGTGCTATATTTCCTAGTTCTTAATCATGCTTGGTTTGGATAAATGAGTTTTCCATGTGGCTTGAATTAATCTGATGAATCCGCAATGTGCTTATTTATCATCAACATATTTTACTGATAGCATGCGAACCCTTACTTAACCTGATGACTAACTACCTTATATGTGTTGCAGGGAAACAATGGGAAGCACTGAGGTTTACAAGATGGTACTAACTATTATACCTTGCCTTTTTGTATTCCTTTGCCCCATTTCCAATATAGAGAATATATTTATGCACATCCTTGTTTTCAGGCTTCACTCATGATTACCTCTCGAACCACCTCTGTGGTTAGGAGGCGAGGAAAGTTTTCATACAACACCCACGGTTCAATATTGAAGTATTCCTGAAGAGGTCGAAGGATGGACGGTCAATCATCCACAGGCACTGGCCTAAAGTTGCAAAGACCTTCAACATGAATGAAGGCTCAATATTCGCCTTCCGCTTCAGCAGTTTCCAGATGAGATGCATCTCTCTATGTACCGTTTATGATGCTAATTTCGAAAGGTTCTAGATGTTGCATGTGAAAGTTGCTGCTGGTGCAGTTGTGTAATGGGGTAGCTGAGTGCTGAAGCTATATCATGTTGTACTCTGATGTATTTCAATTATGAAATCCTGCTTCTTAATATGGAAATGGAATATATTATGTGCTTAATATGAATGCCAATTAGATTAGTAAATGGATTATTAATAATAGGGCAATTAGCATGCTAATTGGCCAATTATCTTGCTTCCTATTGCAAACGGTTAATGAGAAAACACCGAGGGCGATGACCTAAGGCAATGCACATAGTTTCTAGGAATAAACCGTGTTGGATCAATGAACAATCACACACGACATTCTCTTCAGAACTGTTTGCGTTATGCCACCTTGCGCAAAAGTTTTCCTTGTAGTGACTATGTGGGATGTATATACGAACGGAAACGTTTAGTGGTGACTGAATGTGTGGGATGTACTTACTACCAGAAATGATTTTGCCTGTATAATTGTATTTTTTTAGCACTATTGTACGTATTTCTGTATTTGAGTGCTCACCGGTCGCACACGACCTCATTTTGCCGAGCGTGTGTGCCAGGAGGGCATATTGTCGGTGTCAAAACTGGCGGATCTCGGGTAGGGGGTCCTGAACTGTGCGTCTAAGGTTGATGGTAACAGGAGACAGGGGACACGATGTTTACCCAGGTTCGGGCCCTCTCTATGGAGGTAATACCCTACTTCCTGCTTGATTGATCTTGATGAATATGAGTATTACAAGAGTTGATCTACCTCAAGATCGTAATGGCTAAAACCCTAGAAGTCTAGCCTGTATGACTATGAGTATGATTGTTGCCTCTATGGACTAAGCCCTCCGGTTTATATAGACACCAGAGGGGACTAGGGGTGTACAAAGTTGGTTACAGAGAAACGAATCTTTATGTCAGGACGCCAAGCTTGCCCTCCACGCCAAGGAGAGCCCCATCTGGACACGGGTGAGAGTCTTCGGTCTTGTATCTTCACAGCCCATCAGTCCGGCCCATGTCCAACAGGCCGGACGCCCGAGGACCCCTTAATCCAGGACTCCCTGAGTAGCCCCTGAACCAGGCTTTCAATGACGATGTGTCCGGCGCGCAGATTGTCTTCGGCATTGCAAGGCGGGTTCCTCCGACGACGACTTCAAAGGACTGTATTCGGCCTTCCATTTAATGTCGTTCCCATTGTCTTCCGCGCATCCATAGCTTCAGCTTCCACGTGTCGAGCAAATATGAGAGGTCATGGTATTTTTTGCACATAACACCCCGACCATGTAAGAAAAGCGTCTATTTAAAGGGATTGGATCTCAGATCCGTTCCACATCACGCGAAAAATCCTCAGAGCTTGCTAGGAAAAAACCGCTCCAACATGGCTAGCGCTCCCAGCTCTTCCTCCCGTCCCTAGGTGCGCCGAAGAAGGCACCCGAAGAGTGGCCTTCCGAGTGGTTTTATATCGAGGACGTCACCCTTCCTAACCCAGTCCGAATGGGTCTGCCCGAATTTTCAAGTGCTTCGTTGAAGAAACGCCACAGCTGGCGCCCTCGGAACCTCGAGGAGGAAGACAACGCGGGAGTCCGTCAATTGATGGGCAAGATAAAGACGCTCGCCCAGTCCGGATTAACAATAGTCGAGGTAATAGCGATTTCTGTAGTGCGGGGGGTTCAACCACTCCAATACAGAGGGCTTCCGATGCGACACTATAATGGGGAAGATGATGCCTCCCGCTGTGGTCGAAAGGGTCCGGACACCCCCGCCGCCTTGGCCAGAATATTGGCCGAACTATTCAAAGGAGAGAAAGAGGAATTCTCCGGCATCAAGCGCCGAGATGGATTTTCCATGTACAATCCTCCTAGCTGGGTGAGTTCTAACCCCACCATTTTGCTGAATTCTTTTCCTGAGTCACTTTTAACGAGCGTCAATCCACCCATTTGTAATAGGAATGGCGGAAGGTTACCAAGGGATCGATAGCCCCGCCCCGCAACCAGAGAATCACAACAGGGACCTTGACCCCGGATTCGAAGAGGATCCGGACATATTTGTAGAGCTTGAGGATGGAGTATTTTACCAGGCGAGCTATGACGACACGGAAGTGGCCATCATCGCCGACTATCCCGGTCTCCTCCCTACCTCACACGTAAGTAATCAAGAGACACCTTCTTACACCTCACCCACCGCACTATTTCATGCACTAAAGGGGAGGCGCCCGACGTCTCAACGTGCACCAGAGGCATCTCCTAGGAGAGCGGCGCCCACGCCGAGCAAATCTTCGAAGAGGAAGGCGAACGACAATAGGGCAAAGCATTCATCCAAGAGGTATAGTTTTTTAATCATGCCCTTCGGTAGTCACATCAAACTGTGACTTATCCATTGTGCCTTATCAGGAAAAGCGTTCGCCGTACTATGTCCGGGGATCCTGTCGGCCGCGCCTCCACAAGTTAGGTTCCAGACCCTGCCTTAAAGGCAAGGGCTGATATGAGAGTGACGCCGGATTGTCCTTCGGCAGAGGATTCAGATGATGTATCCGTCACAAACTCTGAAGTGGAAAGCGCTATGGATCATCGGCGCCGGCGGGCCGCTCTTTACGACCCTAGATTTTCAAAAGAGGCATTCAACGCCTTCAGCTCGGCTGATGCATACATTCGAGCTGCTCGAGACGGGCTTACCAGAGCCACAAACCAGTATTTGAAAGACATTCGGGTAAGTTTATATTATACAAATCTGATAAATATATACCAGTAGCCCCCGAGACTTGAAGCAGTTGATGCAACTGATTTAAGGATCATTGTATAACCAGGTGCTTACGGAGAAGAACAACCTGTTGTCTCAGGAACTAGAAAACTATCAGACCCAGCTAACTGCTGCTATCGCTGAACTGTAGAAATCCAAGAAGGCATCACCTGGTAATGTTCCCCTCCATCGAGAAAACATAATTACAGACCAGTAATGCTAACACTGTTGCTCATCTCATGGCAGGATCATCAGATCAACTGAAGGAGCAACAGAAATCCGCTCAAGCGGGAGAACAAGAACCCAAAATACTACTGGCCATGGGCGAACGTGTGCTGACCCGAGTCAAGGAGGAGAAAAATAAGCTCCAGGATTCCAACACTCAGTTGGGTGAAGAACTGAAAGATGTGCGGGCCCAGCTGGCTGACTCCGTGAAGGAAAATAAGAGGCTTCGAGGCGGCATATTTAGTATGTGGTCAAACTTACCTCCGTATAATTCGAAGATGAAAGGGACTGACAAAGTTATTTCTGTAGGTATGCTGACTGGCCGTCCCGAAGAGGAGGTGTCCGGATTCTCGGGCGATCTGCTAGAAGAGATGTCGCAAATGCACGAGCAAGCTCGGCAGGCGATGCGAAGTGTTGCCAAGGCTTTATGGCCATCCTCCTCCCCTCCAGGAAGAATGGAGGAGCTTATACGGCTATTCAGGGGAGCGCGGCGGCATTTCCGGTTATGGAAGATATCGGCCTGCTGAGAAGGTGCACGAGAAGCCTGGGCCAAGGTGAAAATATGGTATACCAAGCTTGATCTGAATCATATGGCTCGGGTCAGACCTCTAGGGTTAGATGGGAAAGAAATTCCCGTAAATTTGGTATATGACCAAGTCGAAGTAGCCGCCAAGTATTCCCAATAGGATTGTAAGTTAGACAGCCTATTAGACGGTATAGAGGAGGAAATTTTTGAGTCCAAGTGACCATGTACTTTCCTTGACGTATTTGTCCCTAGCCGGATTGTAAAACGATTGTCATGGCAGACCTTTTCGCTTCGATCTCTGTAAACGAAGGTGCGGAGTGTTTCCGAATACCTGAGCGGCAAAAATAGACCAGGGTATGCGTGGAAACTAGGCGTAGGGGTCATAGTTGCTTGAACAGACAAGTTGTATCCGGCTAGCTATGTTATATTACATTGTGATGGTAAGAAACATCTTTCAGAGAGAATAGTTCCGTTAAGGGTTCCTTTCCCTGGGTGTACATGCGTTAATGTGCATGTCCGAGCTGTGATTGAAAAAATCGCAGTATACATAACGTCTAGGGGTTCACAACAGGGTGAATGAAAGAACATCTTTAGTCCGCCGATCGAATATTCCCTTAAGAACGCTAGCTTTCGGCTTCACCCAGTCTGAGGTCCACATCCGGATGACCCGGCAGTAACAATCGTAGAGGTGCTCCCTTTATGCCCTAGCCGAACTAACGGGGACGTAGGGCATAAGCACAGGAGCCAGGCAACCCATCTTGGCCAAAACTTAAGTCATATCGATGCATATAATGGCGAAGAAAAGGTACATATGGGGGAAAACACGCATATGTGATGAGCTTGATGCTCGGAGAATAACAATAATAAGCTTCTGTCCAAGAAGCCCCCAGGTAAAATGGGCGTACATATTTGAGTATGTGTATGTCGCACGTGCACGGTTGAGCGGCACGAAAAGCTTTAAAGCTAAAAAGGAAAATTAGAGCGAAAAGAGAAAAAGTAATGGAAACAATAGGGAGAAGGAAACGAACAAAGAGTTCGGCGCTAGGCATAGAATCTTCGAAGTCTGGCCGCGTTCCAGGGGTTCGGCTCTAGGTGATTGTCTGAGGCATCACGCAGGCGGTACGCTCCTCCAGTGAGAACTTCATCAATGATGAAGGGACCCTCCCACTTGGGCTTGAGTTTGTCCTTTTTCTTCTCCGGCAAGCGTAGAACAAGTTCGCCAACATTATAAGTCTTGGACGGTACTTCTCTACTTTCATATCTGCGGGCCTATTGTTGATAAAATGCGGAACGGGCTTTTGCGACGTCGCGTTCCTCCTCCAGGGCATCTAGGCTGTCCTGCCGATCAAGCTCGGCCTCTCTCTCTTCGTACATGCGCACTCGAGGTGAGTCATGAATAATGTCACAAGGTAACACAGCCTCCGCGCCGTACACCATGAAGAAAGGTGTATATCCAGTGGTGCGGTTGGGCGTGGTCCGCAGCCCCCAGAGTACGGAGTCGAGCTCCTCGACCCAGTGCTTGTCTGATTCTTTCAAAGACCGCACAAGTCTGGGTTTGATGCCGCTCATAATAAGACCATTGGCCCGTTCGACTTGACCATTTGTTTGCGGGTGATAGACGGAGGCGTAATCGAGCTTAATGCCCAGATTAGCACACCAGGTTTTCATCTCATCGGCTGTAAAATTGGAGCCGTTATCGGTGATGATGCTGTGTGGAACACCATAACGGTGCACCACACCGGATATGAATACTATCACTCGCCCGGCTTCGGCCGTTTTAACTGGTTTGGCCTCTATCCATTTAGTGAATCCACCGTGAGCACCAGATACTTTTTCTTATGGCTTCCTCCTTTAAGGGGTCCGACCATATCAAGCCACCAGACTGCGAAAGGCCAGGTGATGGGGATTGTTTGTAGAGCATTTGGTGGCATATGGCTTTGGTTGGCGAAAAGCTGGCATCCGACGCAACGTTGGACAAGGTCCTGTGCATCTGCTTGGGCCGTCGGCCAATAAAAACCTGTACGGAAGGCCTTGCTTACAAGGGCCCGAGCCGCGGCATGGTGACCGCCGAGACCGGCATGAATTTCAGCCAAGAGCTGCCGCCCCTCTTCCTCGGGGATACATCTTTGAAGTACTCCGGTAGTGCTTTTCTAGTAGAGTTCTCCATCGTCAACCTTGTAGGCCTTCGAGCGCCGGACAATGCGGCGAGCCTCATTCTGATCCTCAGGGAGTTCTCGCCTATTAAAGTAGGCCAAGAAGGGTTCGGTCCATGGGGCAATGACTGCCATAATGAGATGGGCCGACGGTGTTATTTCGGTGTCCGAGCTCCCGATGATATCGGTGTGTTCGGAATCTGGGGTTGTAGTCGGATCCGGACTAGTGTTGTCGCTCTCCCCTTGCCACACCACAGACGGCTTAAAAAGCATTTCTAGAGAGATGTTAGGTGGGACGGGGTCGCGCTTGGCGCCGATGCGAGCGAGGACGTCCGCCGCTTGATTAATTTCTCGAGCCGCATGATGAAACTCGAGCCCCTCGAACCGAGCCGACATTTTGAGGATGACATTACGGTAAGCCGCCATCTTTGGATCTTTGGCATCGAAATCTCAATTTATTTGAGATATTGCGAGGTTTGAGTCCCCGCGCACTTCTAGGCATTGTATGCCCATGGAGACGGCCATCCGAAGTCCATGTAATAAGGCCTCATATTCGGCTGCATTGTTGGAGTCTGTGTATAATATTTGGAGTACGTACTGAACTACTTCTCCAGTGGGGGACGTTAAGACAACATCCGCCCCTAACATCGCCAGCATTTTGGAACCATCGAAGTACATAACCCAGTTGGAATACGTATCATACTCTTTAGGGAGTTCGGCCTCTGTCCATTCGGCGATGAAGTCAGCCAGTACTTGGGATTTAATGGCTCGGCGCGGTTTGTATGTTATGTCGAATGGAAGGATCTCAATGGCTCACTTAGCAATCCGGCTCATGGCATCGCGGTTGTTTATTATGTCGTTGAGTGGTACCTCGGAAGCCACCGTAATCGAGCACTCTTGAAAGTAGTGTCGCAGCTTCCGGGATGCCATGAAGACCGCGTATGCTATTTTTTCGTAATGAGGGTATCGGGATTTGCACGGTGTGAGGACAGTGGATACGTAGTATACCGGTTTCTGGAGCGGGAATTTGTGTTCGTCCTGCTCTCTCTCAACGACGAGCATGGCGCTCACCACTTGGTGTGTTGCCGATATGTATAGTAGCATGGGTTCGTCGACGTTCGGTGCGGCCAGGATAGGGTTGCTCGCTAAAAGGACCTTTATTTCCTCCAGTCCGACCGTTGCCGCATCCGTCCATTGGAAGTGGTCAGTGCGTCAGAGAAGGCAGTAGAGTGGCAATGCTTTTTCTCCCAATCTGGAGATAAAGCGGCTTAAAGCTGCCACGCATCCCGCGAGTTTTTTGACCTGTTTAAGGTCTGTTGGCGTAGCCAATTGCGACAAAGCTCGGAATTTGGTTGGATTTGCCTCAATTCCTCTATTGGAAACGATGAAGCCCAACAGTTTTCCGGCGGGGACGCCAAAAACACACTTTTCCGGATTGAGCTTGATGTCGTATGTATGGAGTTTGTCAAACATGAGACGTAAATTGTCTATCCGTGACTCAACGTGCCTGGTTTTGATGACGACGTCATCCACATATGCTTCAACTGTCTTGCCGATATGTTTCTCCAGGCATGTTTGAATCATGCGTTGGTAGGTGGCACCAATGTTTTTGAGCCCGAAAGGCATAGTGTTGAAGCAGAAAGGCCCATATAGGGTAATGAATGCCGTTGCGGCTTGGTCGGACTCCTTCATCTTGATTTGATGGTACCCGGAGTATGCATCGAGGAAACACAGTGAATCATGTCCTGCGGTTGCATCAATAATCTGATCGATGCGAGGGAGGGGGAAGGGATCCTTAGGGCGGGCCTTGTTGAGGTCTTTGAAATCGACGCATAGGCGCCAGGATTTATCTTTCTTTGGTACCACCACCAGGTTTGCTAGCCAGTCCAGGTGTTTTATTTCCCTGATGAATCCGGCCTCGAGTAACTTGGCTAGCTCCTTCCCCATGGCTAGTCATTTAGGTTCGGAAAAATGCCGCAGTGTTTGCTTGACCGGTTTATGTCCCTTTATTATATCGAGGCTGTGTTCGGCCAATTTGTGTGGGATTCCTGGCATATCAGAAGGGTGCCAGGCGAATATGTCCCAGTTCTCGCGCAGGAACTCTCGTAGTGCGGCGTCGACCGTTGGGTCGAGTTTGCTCTGATGGATGATGTCTTCTTGGGATCCGTCGGTGGACTTGAAATTTGACTATTCCATCTGCTGGTTTAAAGGAGGTGGATTTGGGTCGTTTGTCCAGCATTACGTCATCCCTATCCACAGTAGAGCGCAGCGTGGTTAACTCTTCGGCCGCGAGTATTTCAGACAATGCCTCGAGGGCCAGGGATGCGGTTTTATTTTCGGCGCGGAGTGCTATGTCCGGATCACTGGCAAGAGTGATGGTACCGTTTGGCCCGGGCATCTTGAGCTTCATGTACCCGTAATGAGGTATAGCTTGGAAGCGTGTAAATGCGTCTTGCCCCAGTAAGGCGTGATATCCGCTGTTGAAAGGAGCCACTTGGAAGGTTATCTCTTCGGACCGATAATTCTCCGGTGTGCCGAATACCACGTCGAGCGTGATTTTTCCCGCGCATCGCGCCTCCCGACTAGGAAATTCCCCGGAAGGTTGTGCTACTTTGCTCGATGCGGCTCCTGTCAATTTCCATTTTATTGGGTGTATCCTCGTAGATGACGTTTAATCCGCTGCCGCCATCCATGAGCACTTTGGTGAGCCGGAATCCGTCCACAATTGGATTAAGGACCAAGGCGGCTGGTGCCAGGACTGTCCGGAATTTTGGTTCGCCACTGGCGTTAAAAGTTATGGCCGTGTCGTTCCAAGGGTTTATTGCTGCGACTTGGCATACTTCGGCGAGGTTGCGGAAAGCCCTTTTACGCCGATTATTTGAAGCGAAAGTCTCGAAGACTGTTAATACGTTGGGGTCCTCATCTTCCAGGGGGTGTTGCACTGGCGTATTTTTGGTGAGGATATCCTCGCTGTTTTTGGCCACTTGCCGGAGTATCCAACATGCTCTAAGGCTGTGGGTTGGTATGGTGACCGGTGTTGCATGTATTTTGCATGGCCTATCGAGCCATCCTTCCAGAATGGTTCCGCGCCCTGTGGTGTGCTTAAATTTCTTTACTATTGGATCTGGTGCGCCGCGAGGGTGCACCCTTTTTGCCCAGACAAAGGGTTGAGTGGAAACCGGTGGTTCCCAGGGTGCTGCCGGAGTTTTCCAGGCGCTTTCCATTACGCAGTAGTATGATGGTTGCCAAGTTAGCAAAGTGTAATACGCGACGGCGATTGATGGCGTTGAGGAGTCCTTCGTCCGTGCAATTATTGCAGAATTCTAAGATCACGTCTTTGTCACGGCAATCTTTAATCTTGTCTTTGCCAAGGAGGAATCTGGCCCAAAAGTGATGGACTGTTTCCTGAGATTGCTGCTGTATGTACGTGAGATCGCGTCTATCTGGGTGGGTGGGTGGCTTTAAATCCGAACCCTGACCTAATTTGGAATTCGGAGTTTGAAGAACTCCCGAACTTAATGGCCCAGGCTCCGGGATATTAACAGATTTTTCAGGCCCGTCGCCCGATTCTAGGTTCAGAGGGCGGGCTATGTCTTTCCGAAGGCAGGTGTCCGGCTCTTCGAACTCGGAAATCCGAACACAGTTCGCCCTCAGTATAGAGAAAGAGTTATCGTCTTGCTCCTCCACTACCGCTATCTGGTGGGTGATCAGCGGAGATTTAATTTCTCTCTGGTCGGGTTTAAGCCCAACCTGATCGTAGTCTGTGGAGACCCCCAGGGAGGCGATGCGATCTAGGAGCTCGTTCAAAGACGATAACTCAGCCGGATCCATCTGCTTAGAGTATTCAGAGCTAACGCGGAGGTGGTTTTCGATGACCCGAGAACTCATTGTTGGCTTAATGGCCGTAGGGGCGGTCATGGTGAAGCCGCCCAGCCGGAGGGTTTGGCCTGAGGACAGGGCACCTCCATTGGTGATACTGTCTTTGATAACAAGGCGAGCCATCAATCCTATCTTCGACGTCACAGCGGAACTCTCAATGAAAGCACCAATGTCGGTGTCAAAACCGGCGGATCTCGGGTAGGGGGTCCCGAACGGTGCGTCTAAGGTCGATGGTAACAGGAGACAGGGGACATGATGTTTACCCAGGTTCTGGCCCTCTCTATGCAGGTAATACCCTACTTCCTGCTTGATTGATCTTGATGAATATGAGTATTACAAGAGTTGATCTACCTCAAGATCGTAATGGCTAAAACCCTAGAAGTCTAGCCTGTATGACTATGAGTATGATTGTTGCCTCTACGGACTAAGCCCTCCGGTTTATATAGAAACCGGAGGGGACTAGGGGTGTACAAAGTCGGTTACAGAGAAAGGAATCTTCATGTCAGGACGGCAAGCTTGCCCTCCACGCCAAGGAGAGCCCCATCCGGACACAGGTGAGAGCCTTCGGTCTTGTATCTTCACAACCCATCAGTCCGGCCCATGTCCAACAGGCCGGACGCCCGAGGACCCCTTAATCCAGGACTCCCTCACATATCCCCAATGGTTTCTGGGTCGTGTGGGAAGGACCCCCCTATCGCCCACACTCACTTGGCGACGGTTCCAAATGCCATCGCGGAAAGGGGTAAAAAGCCGTTTGTTTAGGACAGACGCGCACCAGTGCATTGGCATGAAGTCATCAACTCTGGGTCTGGTGGATCCCATTGGCAGTCCCAGATAGGTGAAAGGCATGCTTTCTTTCTTGCAACCCAGAATGGTGGCAAGCGGAATGGCTTTATCATCAGATATGTTGATGGGAACAAGTGAGGATTTGTGGTAATTCACTTGCAATCCAATGAAATCTGAGAATGTCTGCAAAGGCTCCATAACATATGTGATATGTTGATGATCAGCTGTCATAATTATAAGTGTATCATCAGCATATTGGACAATAGGGTATGACATGGAGGCAGGTTGCTCAATGCGGGTGTTGATGTGGCCATTGTGCCAAGCTTGATTGATCGGAATTTGTAGCAGTTCTGTAGTAATAACAAATAATAGTGGAGAGAGTGGGTCCCCCTGTCTGACTCCACATTTGCATTTGATTTTTTTCCCAGGAACCCCATTTAAAATGACTAAGGCAGAAGCAGTGTGTAAGATGTTATTGATCCATCTAATCCATCTGTCTCCAAACCCCATGTGCTTGAGCATGAAAAGAATGGCCCCATAATTGATCTTATCAAATGCTTTCTCAAAATCCACTTTGAAAATGACAATTTCCTTCTTAGATTTGTGGCACATATGAATGTACTCAAAAGACCATGCTAGACAGTCCTGAATATTTCTGGTTTTAATGAAACCATATTGATTCTTACTAATCACAGGAATGATACACCTTTGGACTTTATTAGCAAGCAGTTTAGTAAGAATTCTGATGGGCATACTCACCAAGGATATGGGCCTGAAGTCATTAGGAGTTTCTGAGTTCTCTTTCTTAGGGGTCAAGGCAATGTAGGCAGTATTAATTGGAGTAAGATCCACACTCTCTGCCTAGAAATCATGAAGGAGCTTGTAGAAACTATCTTTTATGATATGCCAGCATTTTTTCATGAAAATACCATTAAATCCATCAGGTCCAAGGGATTTGTCATTAGGCATTGTATTAATGATATCATCCACTTCCTTCTTAGTGAAAGGTTGTTCAAGATCCTCCTGGTTTATTGATCTTGAAAGGTGATCAATATTAAAATGCATCTGAGAAACACCAGCAGTGCCTATTCTATTTTTGAAAGAGTTCCACAAAATGACAGCTTTCTGCTCATGATCATTAATAATCAATTAGAGTTAAGGAGGAAAGAAATATAATTACTTCTGAAGTTTTGTGTAGCAATAGCATGAATTTTTTGGTATTTTCATCACCCAGTTAAGCCCATCTAATATTAGCTCTAATTCTCCAATATTTTCTTTTGGACTCAAGTAGTTTATTAGTATGCTGGATCAAAATCTTCCTGAAGTTTTTTTCATGTAAGTGGAGATATCTTTGTTCCTCAATACCATCCAGAAGCTTAACATAGAAACAACAGTTTTTTATAGTTTTATTGAGCTGAGATAATTGCTTGCTCGAAATCTTCAGCCCTTTCCTAATGGATTTAAACCTAGTCACCAGGTTCTTGGCTGGATCGGCATAATAAATGCAATTATTCCAATGATTAGTGACAGTATCAATAAAACCTTCAAAATCTAGCCAGAATTCCTCAAACCTGAACATGTGGCACTTGGGGATCATGCTGTCAATCTGAATATTAATGGGGACATGATCAGAAGACAGTTTAGCCATAGCAATGGCAAGAGTATTTGGGAATTTATTGGTCCAATCAGCACTGGTGAAAATACAGTCAAGCTTCTCCAGGGTGGAAGATCCTGCATATTACTCCATGTGAATTGCCTACCTTTCAGAGGAATCTCAACCAGATCAAGGTTAATAATGATGTTGTTAAATTGCATCATATCATTGTGGTCTCCACCTCCTCTGTTTCAGTTCCCAGGTCCTCTAATGTAGTTAAAATCCCCAACAATGAGCCCATATTGCATAGATGGAACATTAACATTCAGCAACCAGTTAGAGAATTTTGTTTTGCCCTCACTAGAGTTTGGTCCATAAACATTAGTTATGAAGTAAACAGAGTTATCCAGTTTTGAAGTGAGCTCAACATTGATCTGATAGTAATCCTTGGATATTTCTCTGCCACTTTTTTTGACAGAAAGACTGTAAGGGAACCCCCTACAGTATAATTGGTGCAACAACCCCAAATTGCAAGTACCATTCCTTGAACCTGGGTGGGTGGGAAGGCATCAACCCCTTCCCACCACTAGGCTATGCCTTAGTCTGCATATTTCTCTGCCATTGAAAATATTACCATTCCAAATAGTTATCAAACCACCCGAGTTTCTAACAGAAGGCATGTATATATATTGATTGAACCTTTTAGGGCAGAAATTCCTAATGTAAGCCAAGTCAAAGAATTCTCTCTTTGTTTCTTGGAAAGTCATTACACAGCATGAGCTTTCATCAATTTTTAGTCTGATATCATCCCATCTTTCAGTTGAGTTAATCCCTCTTACATTCCAATTAAAAATATTCCAGCTTCTACTCATAATTCATATGTTTGGAATTATTAAACATGGCATGACTAGCATGGCATGGTGGGTGCATCCTTTTATAATCATCATTGGGAGATGAGAAAACATATGTGGGAGCACACAAATCAACAGGCAGGAATAACATGAAACACCAAAACAGCAAACATAACTGGCATAGCAAATCACACAAGGAAGCCTATCATATGGAGTACATAGACACTTGCCAAGGTACTTATTACAAGCCAAAATAAGCAGAGGTGTACACGGGCACATAACATAAATAACCAGGATGCAGTAGGTCTGGTAATAACTGGAAATAAGCATAAGCAGACAGTAGTTAGGGGAGCTATCAAGGCCCCATAGCAGATCCAACTGATTAATCATCAGAGTTGTCATAGTTCAGGGCTGAGGATGACACTTCATGAGGTGCCATGTTGCAAGGGCCAGTCCCAATAGCTTGGATTGTCTCAAGTGGTAAGACAGGAGGAGGGGCATTTTTGTCCAGCACAACAGCCTCAAATCTTGGCCCTAGATTGACATCAACTCCAGCTTTCTTCCCAGCATTCTCTGCATTTTCCTGTTGATTGGTCATCTGCACATTGGAGGTGCTAGCCTTGCCCTTGGCAACTTCAGCAACTTGTTTGTCTTTGAAGCCCATGTTGATTTGAGCAATTCTATTGCTCCTTCTACAGAATGCCTCATCAACAATAGCTTTCTTCTTTCTCTTGTTATTTCCAGAGGGCTTGCAAACCTCAGCAAATGCTTCTTCAGAAATCTCAGTTAGACTGGCAGAGCTAGCTGGAGCAGGTTGATCTTGTACAGTCATAATTTGCAGATAGCATTTTTTGCTGAAACCAAGAGTGCCCTCTACATCCACAATGTTGCGTTTAGCATTAACAATTTTTGAGCCACCCGCCTTGGGTAAAATGTCTTGGGCATTGGACACAATGTTACCAATGAGACCCTGGAGAGCAGAGAGGCTGTCAGTCACACAGTAGTTATTGAAACCAGCAGACCCAGAGATAGGAGCATCCTCATATTCGATGGTTTCATTGGCAGGAACAAAAACTGGACTATTAGCTTCCACGTCATGTGGGTTTTGCTCTTCAACAGTAGGCAGAGGAATGAAGTCCATCTGATCATCTTGTTTCTCCTCATTGTGCACCTGATCAATAGAGTCTACCTGCATTGAGTTAGGAATGACAGCAGGCTAGATCACCTCATTAAGGTCATTCATAGCATTGCCAACTGCAGCTGGGACATAGACATCTTCATATGGAGCCCCAAGATGCTCAATGTGTGGGTTTATAACCACCTGCTCTATGGGTATGTTCCCAAGAACTTCATCATGCCAAAATCATTCCTGAACATGTGACAAGGGGTGAGGGTTTCCTCCATTAGGGGGAAGAGGATCCTCATCGCCACCCTGCTGACCAATAAGCTCACGGGAGAGAATGTATGTGGGACATGTCCATGAATCTCCATACCCAACATCGTCAAGGTTACGCAGAACAACAATACTAACAGGGAGCGTGTCAACACTCATCACTTTGACTTTAACAATAATCCTGGTTTTATCTTTGGGATCCTTGTTCCAGATCAAAAACCTGCCATACTGAGAGACAGTACGACTGAATACTCCAACATCCCAGCATTTAAGAGGGTAGTTCATCAACATAAGCCAAACATCATGTGTGAAAGCAATGCTACGGTAGTTCAGACTCCTATCATTCCTAGTGATGCGAAGAACAGAGTCCCCAATCTCATATGGGCTGTTACTGACAGCAAAATCTCTCGAGCAAGCAGTTGTAAATTGGATCAGGACAGTACCCATACGACATCTGGACGTGTAGTTGATCCTCCACCCTTTGGATTCAAGGAACTCTAAGATCAAAGCATTGGCGGCAGGGAAATCTTCAGGAGGAACGCCTGGAACCAGAGTAGCAATGGCCCACTCGTCGAAGACCATAGGGAGCTCACCACCGAGGATGACGTAGCCTCGTTGCACGCGCTCAGGACCCGGAGCGGTGATTGTGGTGTCAGCGGGGAGGTGGGGATAGGGATCGCATGGGTAGCAAGCCATGGCGTGGGCGGCGACGGCGGTGGTATTTGGTGGAGCGTGGGAGCTAGGCGAGGGAGTAGAATGCAAGGAGGCAGGGGGCAGCTCCTGGGATTTATTGTGCTCAATAGGGGTAGTAGATATTTTCCGATATACCAGCGTGCAGTTTTTCTTGTTGAGACAAAATCTGGCAATGTGATTATAACCAAAACATTTTCTGCATCTGATACTGTTACAACAACCTGAGAGATAATGATCATATCCCAGGCACGAGCAGAAAATAAAGCCAGCTGATTTATCTGGAATTTGTAATGACTCCGTCTCGGGCTGTCTGGTGGGCTGAAGCGGGCGATTGCAAGTGGGCTCCAAGGGCGCAGAACCATTCAGGCCCATGCTAGGATGGCAATTTGAAAATTCGTTGGGCCCTACAACTAACAATTTGTTATGCATGGAGTTGGTTGAGCTACGTATCTTGTTCGACTGAATGTTCCGATCATCCATGCCAGCTGATGAATTCTGAAGATTACCAATCGGGATGGAGTTGGGTCCAGATAGAGCACTACAAAAAAATACACTTCCGTGATGATACGTGTTTGTCACAGTAGGTCACGTTTTCTGTCATGCATGTACATGCATGACAAATTTATGACAGAATCAAGATAGTCATACCTGTGCTGTCGTAGAAGTGTTCCATGACATTACCAAAATTATCATCACGGAAGTGTCCACTTCCATGACGATAAATCGCGCGTCATAGAAGTGCTTTCGTCAAGGGTGACCGACACGTGGCATCCACCGTAACGGAACGCCGTTAAGCTATCGGGTCCGGTTTTGGATCCGATAACCCGTTAACAGCCCTGACCAATGGGGATTTTCCACGTGTAAAATCATCATTGGCTGGAGGGAACACGTGTCGGCTCGCCGTTGGGACAGATGTCATCCACTCATTGGACCCAAAGCGCCTATGATACGTCGACACGTGGCACGGCCCAACAGAGGCCCATTCCTGTGAAAAGGCCGGCCCGTTTGACTTGGTCAAAAGGTGGCGGGCCGGCCCACGGCAAGCCTGTTAACGGCATGTTCGCATATAGCCCATTTACAGCCCGCTAACCCAGGGCCCGTTTACGGCCTATCCGAATTAGGCCCAGTAGCGTCATCTGGGCCGTCCAATATAATTCCAGCCCGTTTTAACTTCCGGCCCATGTATGGCCCATGACGTCTTTCGGCCCATATGAGGCCCTTAGTAACCCTCGGCCCATTAACGGCCCGTGGTAAAACTGGCCCGTAATGAACAGTGTATCACTTTATACCCATTAACGGCCCATTATTCCGTTGGGCCGTTTCCAGCCCATGTTATCTTTCGGCCTTCTCAGGGCCCATTTATTCTTGGGCTCATTTCCAGCATTCGTTTACTTTCGGCCCGTTACTGTCATTTTCTGCTTGTGGGCCAAATTCAGCCCGTGGTTACAGTCGGCCCGTTTGTGGCCCGTTAATACGTTGGGCCGTTTTCATAGCGTCATCAAATACGGCCGATTAACGACGGCCCGTTATGGTCGGCCCATGAACGGACGATTTCAACTCTAGCCCATTTACGGCCATAATGTGGTCTGTTATTGGCCCATGTTTGGCCAACCGATCATACGGCCCGTAGAAGGCCCATTGATGATACGGCCCGTAGAAGGCCCATTGTGTCTACGGCCCGTATAAGGCCCATTGTTTCTACGCCCCGTAGAAGGCCCATTGTTTCTACGGCCCTTAGAAGGCCCATTGTTTCTACGGCCCGTAGGAGGCCCATGTTAACTACAGTAAATATGTAGCCCATGGTTAATGTGGCCTAGTTTTAAAAAATAGGCTATTGCGGCCACTAGCAAACCGCGGAAAAAGAACTGCACTGACTACAAGAAAACAAATAAACAAGACAATAAGGAAATAAATAGGCAAGCAACTTACGCTAGGCTATCACGGCTATTACACATATTACATCCACTGGGCATCAAAGTTCGCCACCAGTGCAAATATAGGGAACAAAGCAGCATATAAACGCCGCAGCAAAACAAGTCCAGAACTGAAACCACTTCAGAAGAGCTCAAGAAACAATATCCTGGGTACCCATAATGCTGGCAAGATGCTTAGCAAGCTTATTAACTTTCTCTTGTTTGGCGCTTAAATCCTCCAGCACTTGCTGTTGCACCAGAAAGTATGCATCTGAATTCTGCAGGGACTTCCTCAGTCCTTCGGCTTCCTGTCGCATAACATCTGATCGATGTCTTTCAACTTGAAGTTGAGACTCAAGAAGCCGAACTGATTCAGGCAGCGAGTTCGAAGAGCTGGTGCCAGCAGTAGTAGCCAGTAACTCGAACACTACATCAAGACAGGACTTTGGGGTTGTCTCAGTGTCTTCAATATAGTTTTTATCAGCTTTCTTGGAGACCAACAGGGATGTCTCACTATCTTGAACCTTATCTGCATTACTTCCTGTACCATTGCATAACGGGGTACTCTTCTCCAATATTTTATCCGCATTCTAAAAGAGAAACAAACAAACACATCACAGGTTTACAATGTAGTATATGAAACTCATTTTGGTAAACCAGTTCAGTAGTAAGGTGGACAGGATAACAGCATGAAACAAACATATATCTATGTAGTATGGTCACTGTATGGTCTATATCATTCTAGTTTATGTTGCCAAATCAAGATAGATACAGTTCGAATCATATCTATTTAAGACAAAGCAGCTTAGACAGAATATAAGTGTGGGAAACTACACAGCAATAACAACACTTGTAAGGTGCATGGCATGAGAATATAACTGTTTATTCAATTGAAACTGAAATCAACATAGAGCAAGTTACAACAGCAAACACGTTAAAGAAACAGGTTTAAAACATACCTGTTGCGCCATTGGAGTTTCAATTGCATCCTTCAAATTTGAAATTAGTTGGTATGAGTAAATACAGTGATGCAAGAGCAAAGTAGTATGAACCATAGCTACGGAACCTGACCTGAGAACAATTCTTCTTCTGCTTTAAGCGTTGACTTGGGGTTCGGAGTGGTGGTCCTCGTGCTTTGGGCACTGCAGTTGCCTTACTAACTGCTCGTGTTTGGGTGCTCTGTGGTGGAGACGGTGCTGTGTCAACGGGAACTGGGTTACTATCTGCTGGGGTTGGGGTTAGAAGGGGTGTAGCTGGTTCTCTGTCCAAC
This sequence comes from Triticum aestivum, assembly GCF_018294505.1. Lineage (NCBI taxonomy): Eukaryota > Viridiplantae > Streptophyta > Magnoliopsida > Poales > Poaceae > Triticum > Triticum aestivum. Next base: position 511,564,706 of record NC_057814.1, read on the forward strand.
TGGGTAGGGGTACAATCTGCGTGAGTCTGGGTTATGTGTGGTGGGGCTGGTTCTTGGGCAAGTACAACCGTGGTTCTATCTCCATCGACAGGTAGCACGATCTTTTCTGAAGACCGTGTTTTTACTCCCACAGATACTGCCATCACCCCCTCCAATTGAAATGGCTGATAAACAAGAAAAGTAATTGAATGTACAGACATTGTAAGATAGACAGGTGCAATGGATAGTAGGGAAGAAAACAGGGCATGAAATAATTCACATTTATGTTGTCTAACCAAACAGAATAGCAGGACATAATTTCACATATATGATGGCTAATTAAACAGGATAGCATGACACAATTTCACATGTATGATGGCTAACTAAACAGGATAGAATGACATACTTCAAAATATGATGACTATGTAAACAGGATGACATGATATAACTATACGATGTGTCTATTAAAGTGGTTGGCATGCCATAAATCACAAACATGCCGTCGATGGAAACATGATGGCATGATATAATTCACGGATAGAATGACATAATTCAAAATATGATGACTATGTGAACAGGATGAGATGATATAACTATATTATGTCTTTAGAAAATGGGTTGGCATGCCATAATTCAGATACATGCTGTCTATGTAAACATCATGGCATGATATAATTCAAATATATGATTTATATACTAAGGAAGTGAGCAGAGGGCAATCGCATATATGATGTGTCAACTAAGGAGATGGCATTCAATATCGTGTATATGATGTAAAAACTAAGCATTGCAATACAACATATGCATGATATGAGTAATATAACCCTGCCAAGTTTGAGCATACACCTCAGGGGGATAATAGGACTGGTCATCTGCCTCTGAATCCTCCTCTGAAGAGCTATCTGTAACCAGCAAGATATCTGCTTCACCAGGTAGCATTGTCTGCTCTGAAGACCTTGTTTTCACTCCAGATTTCTCCATCACCAATTCAAATGGCTGATGCACAGGAAGAGCAGTTGAATATACAAACATTGTCGACAAAAGCAATGAGAAATACAAAAAAAGGACGGCATGATATAATTCACATATATGACGCTTGGCTAAACAGCATGGCATTGCATAATTCACATATATAATGCCTTGCAACAAGATAGCATTGCATAATTCACATATATAATGTCTTGCAACAAGATGGCATTGCATAATTCACATATATGGTAATTAGACACTAAACAGGTGGCATTCACACAAAGCATGTCTAAACTAAGCAAATGACATAGCAATGCAAGATACCATACGCACGATATGAGCATCATAACCCTGCCAAGTTAGAGCATGCACCTCGGGGGGGGGAATAGGACTGGTCATCTGTCTCTGAATCCTCCTCTGAGGAGCTATCTGTAACCAGCAAGACATGCGCTTCGTCAGATAGCATTGTCTGCTCTGAAGACCTTGTTTCCACTCCAGATTTTTCCATGACCGTGCCGAATGGCTGATGCACAGGAAGAGTAATTGAATGTACTAAAATTGTTGACAAATTTAACACGTAATAAAAAATGATGTCATGATATAATTCACATATAAGATGACTGGCTAACCAGGGTGGCATTGCAAAATTCACATATATGATGCCTGGCTAAACAAGATGGCATTGCATGATTCACATATACGATAAAGAAACTAAACAGATGGCATTGACACAAAGCATGTCTAAACTAAGCAGATGACATCTTTGATGTATACAGTAAGCAATGCAAGGCACCATATGCATGATATTACCAACATCAGCATGCCAAGTTAGAGCGAAGACCTCATGGGGTAAATAGGAGTGGTCTTCTGCTTCTGAATCCCCCTCAGAACAGTTATCTTCCTCTTGATTACGATCCGAAATGGGTGGAGGGGGGCTGCCTTTGCGCCCACCATGGAGCGACGTCTGCATGAAATTTTATTGCCACGCAAGGCTCGTCTCTTTTGCTCTACATGTTCAGTTCCATTGTGTACAATAACTGACATGCATAGGAATAAAACATAGTGAGATTATGTAAGGAGTGCATGCACAAATCCAGAGTGATGGTAGCAAACTGTGGATAGACCCAAAACAAATGATAGCAGGCAGATAATAGCTTTAGTTAAAAAATACAGATAATGGCTCCTTTAATGTTTGTTTGCACCCAACATGAAACTCATAGTAGACACCCGAGATTAACCAGATAGTAGACAGATAGTACTGATTGCTGCCCCAATATGTACCCCACAACCATTTAAAAACTCAAGTTTCAGCATAAGTTTGGACCTGAGTCGGAGTCTAATAGGTGAACACGACGATAAAGTAGCATGTCATCATATTAAGCGATGCATAACGTAAGCAGACACGGAAGAGTGCGACCTCTCTTGCGGACCCGTGTAGTCCTCAAGGTCATCTGCTCAGTTGATGATGGTAATGCAGTTGTCGTGGCTGCCGGCGGCGGGGAAGAAGATCTGAGGCGGCGAAAGACAGTCTGGAGAGCGGATCCCTGCTGTGGTGAACCCTTCCGTCGTTGGAGCAGCTGAGCTGGGGTGGAACACAGCACCGCAGGAGCAGGACAAACCACACAAGGTTTTCTTTGACACATATCTGTAACAGAAGTAATTGTGTAAGGGCTTGTTTGAATTTGAGGATTCTAACAATGCAGGGATAGGAAATAGACAGGAATAGGATAGGAATGCACGTGCAAAACAGAGAATTTAAAAACACAGGATTTCTGCCAATCTGGGTGTTTGGTTCACAAGAATTGGAAGATCACAGGATGCAAAGAAGCATGGTGAGATTAAGTCAAACCACAAGAAGTGTACAACCTCTTTGGCGAAGCCATGTCGATCTCAGCGTGATTGGGTTGGCCGGTGAGGATGCTCCGGCTGACTTGGCTGTCGGAGGAGGGGAAGAAGATCTTAGGCGTCTGGAGATGGAGCCCGAGGTACTGCTCCGCTGTGATGGAGGGTTTCGTCGTTGGAGCAGCTCCGGTGAGTTGTACGACGCCGAGGCTGAAGCAGGACAAGAGAGACAACGTTAACCTGAGTGGAATTCTAATAGCATCTCCAATAGATGACGTAAAATACATAACCACAAAGTGCTAGATGTATACATCAGCCGCTCATCTCTGAACTTAACTGTCGAAATTGAATTTAACTGTCGAAACTGAACTTAACTGTCGAAACTGAATTTTGCTGTCGAAACTGAATTTTACTGTCGAAACTGAACGCACTAGAGGTGAGGCTACAAGTCAGTCGACTGACTTTTTCATCTCTGGTCAGTCGATTTTGCAGCCGTTGGATACGAAATCAAGGGCCTGCAGTTCATCTTCAACCTCCACCCCCCTGAGCCGCCAGCCACCACCGGCCAAACAGCCGCCCCCGCCGCCCGCGGCCGGCGGTGCGCCGCCCCGCCCGCCCCGAAAACACTCCCCACCGCCGGTCCGCCGCCGCCCCGGCCATCCCTGTAGGCCCCCCCGTGCCGAGCTTTTTCTCCGGCGATCCCCACGCCACCGCCCCACCACCGCCGGCGACCACCGCCCCCACCCTGAACCCTAAGATAGATAGTGGGGTACCTCTCCGGCGAGCCCCCCTCCCCGCTGCGGCTGGTTCTTCCTTAACTCTGGCGAGCCCCCCCCACCCCCTGAAAATCAACTGACCCAAAAGTCGATTCAGTCGACTGAAGTGTAGCTAAATCGGAGCAGGATCGCAAGCAAGAGCAAGAGCGAGAGCAGCAGCGCGAGCAAGAGCAAGACCAAGAGCATACCAGGCAGGGGACCAAGAGCAAGAGCAGAGCAGCAGCACGAGCGAGAGCTAAAGCAGCAGCAGCTCCTACTGATGTGGACGTCGCCGCTGAGGGAGCGACGTCGTGGAGGAAGTGGCCGGCGATGCTGCCTTGGATGGAGCCGCGTCGTGTTGGCTCGGGATCGAGCGTCGGCAGCACCGTGAGATCGAATCAATAAGAAAATGCGGCGATTAGTGTACAACCTCTTTGGTGGCGCCGATTAGGCCGCAGCTTCATCCGGGGAAACGGTGATGATGATGCTCTTCTGGTGGTGCAGGTGAAGACGGCGGTGTGGGAATGGAGGTGGCGCGAAAGACGAGGGGAACGTCGGGGTAGCTCCTTGGAGGTGGAGGACGGGGTGGCTGAACCGGCGGGACGACCAGATCGACGACGGATCCTCATCCGGTACGGTGGATGAGGGACGTCGAGGTGTTGTTGTGGACGACGTCGTCGAGGAAGAAGCTCCGGCTGGGTGGCGGACGGAGGAGGGTGTGGGGCTTCACGGGTTTTGCCGGCCTCGGTGTAGGAATGGGTGGGCGGATGGGATGGGAGTGGGGAACCATGGCTTAGGTACGCGCTTGTCCGAAATTTGGGTTAAGTTATGAAAGTACCCCCACCGATTTGAGGCGGTTCTTTCGGTTCAGGGGTATCACGGGCATTTCGCGTGTCAGGATTTCACAGGAGGTGGGAGTTTTCGCGCGCGTTGTAATTTTGGAATAGCAAGGCACGGGTTGAGATGGAGGGAGTTGTCGGAGCACAGCGAGACAAAGATTATCTTAAATATTTCGGGGTAACAAGGCGCGGGTTGAAGAGGCGGGAGTTTCGCAGCACGATAGACAGAGACGCTAGCTTGAAATTTCGGCATAACAAGGCGCGGCTTGAAATTTCGGGAGAACAAGCTTAACGTGTACCCAAAAAAAAGACAATTTAGACTAGTATGATATACTACGTACAATGTGTTTAACACGCACAACACACACACAGACACCATTTAGACTAGTAAGGTACACGTGCATTGCACGCATGAGATTTGGCAACCAAATTATGAATAAATACCACATTATAGCATGTAAGCTTTGAGTCATATATGCATGATGTAGATGTTCGTTTAATTCTTATAGTTCATTTCATTCAAAATCATCTAGTTTTTATAAGAAAGCTAATCTATTTTAAGATTCATGGAATTGTGCGTTGTAAGGCATAAAGTAAAAACAAATCATGTAGAAAAACATTTGGGCAATTCTGATACGGAAGATTCTAGAACAAAGAAGAAGTGCTTGTGTTTTGAGGTTTGTGCATTATGCTTAAGTTCAACCATAGAGTCTTCTAGATTGTACATGTGGCAAAATCTGGTGGAATCTAGATGATATCCAACGGCCAGTAGTGCTCAAATTTGCCAGCTCTGCACCATCGGATTGGCCTCATCCAACGACCATCTTTCAAAGTTAAAGTTATCCGCACACTATATAAAAAATATAAAATATAATATATATAGGGGTATAGATATAGATATGTGATGCGAAAGCCACCCATCATCTCCAATTAGAATAGTGTGTCCATGCACGGATGCAATGTGGCCAAACGATGTCTGCCATCGGTATCTCAAATTCAAACCAATCTGACCTTGTTCAATGTGTATACATTGCAACATGCTCGTTTCCAAACCACACCGCGCAGATCTCCGTTATATTCATGCATGCATGGGTTTCAAACATCATGATCTCTTATTCAAATATTTGAATTCAACTTTACATTGATTATGACCTCACCTAGTCTTTTACACCCACACATTGGTCTTCTCTTTATAATTGTACCACTAACTTTCTCTCGTGCATGCATGCACACACGCTACCAGTCGGCATTATCCATCGCACACATGCAATCTTTTTCTTCAGGTCGGTCTCCCATGAAGGCACACACACACACACATCCCCCTCTCCATCATATCGGGCATTCTTTATCTCTCACGTGCATGCGCAACGATCGATGTTCCTCTATGTGTGTGTGTGTGTGTATAGCTAGGTCTTTCATAGTTTTCCACATAAACCGATCAATCTATATATCTAGTGAGGTCTCACCCTCTTTCCCACGTCCACATCGATCAATCTATACCTCTCTATATAGGATTACATATATAGCTAATACACCCACATTAATTATATATCCAACGCCCCCCTCTCATCATCCATGCCTTCCGCTTCATCTCTCAGACGCGCGCACAATGGCGAAGACAGGGGGCAGCAAGGGCCCTGCCCCCCCCTAACATCACTATATATCGAGGCTAATATGAATGTGATCATTAGACAATTGCTGGTAAAAATGGTTTAAGTTGATGAATTGGCCCTCCTCGTAAAGGATTAGCAATGCTTGGCCCCCTAGCTCATGGGACATTTTTCATGGCTCCGCCACTGCGCGCAACAGCGCACGTTCTCGCCCCCTCTCTCTAAATATCGATCTCGCAGTTGTGCACTCCTTCATAGTCTCCCTCCACTCGGCCCCTCGCACCATCTTCTAGCCCCCCACCGGATTTTGCCACATGTACAATCTAGCAGACTCCATGGTTGAACTTAAGCATAATGCACAAATCTCAAAACAACAGTGGTTCTCCTTTGTTCTAGAATCTTCCGTATCATAACTGCCCAAACTTTTTTTCTAGTTGAATTGCCATTATTTGTTTTTACTTTATGCTTTACAACGCACAATTCCATGAATCATAAAATAGATTAAGGGCTTCTTTGATTCAAAGGATTCTCGAAGGAATTTTGGAGGATTCTAATCCTTAGGAATTTTTCCTATCTTGGTTGTTTGATTCGTAGGATTGTAAACCATAGGAATTTTTCCATATGATTCATTTGCACTAGATTTCATAGGAAACATCCCATCCACTCAAACCTCTTTGAAAGAATTCTGCGTTTTTTCTATGCACAATCAAACACTCGTACCATCCTGTAGGATTCAAGACGACATTCCACTCTAATCCCATGTTCTTCCTATTCCCGCGTTTTGGAAATCCTACGAATCAAAGAGGCCCTAGGTTTTTTATAAAAACTAATTGATTTTGAATGAGATGAACTATAAGAATTAAACGAAGGTCTACATCAGGCATATATGACTCAGAGCTTACATGCTACAGTGTGGTATTTATTCGTAATTTGGTTGCAAAATCTGACGCGTGCAATGCACGTGTACCTTACTAGTACTTCGAGTATGTGCAAAACACAATGGCACGCTACACAGTGTCTCTCTTACAGTTCATGAAGCCACGTGGCACATGTGGAGGCGTTGTCGCGACATCCTTGTGTGGATTGATCACAGTGACGTGCTGCTGGTTCCAGAAGAATGTACTCGTCCTCCCTGAGCCGCACTGGCGGTACATGCACGAAGCGAAGATGTGCACGCACGCCACGCACGCACTCATTCCCTCGCACGCACACGCGGGTACACGGGCGGACGCAATTTTGTACCAAGATCCACCCCATGTGATAATTTGACGCGTGTAAAGTCCTTCACTTCATTGATGGTCAATTAATACAGCGCATGCAAATTGAGTGGACGTGAGGGCGGAAGAAAGACATTACTACTCCACTGCGCGCATGCGAGTAGTTAAATCATGGGTTGCTAGTAGTACTTCCATTGGTCTCCTTCGTATTTTGTGCCAATTTTTGACAGTAACATAATATTTACGCATCTGAGCAGTGTAGTCTACTTGAAATTTATGTTCCACTAAACTCATCGGGAGCCGTTTCGGGCCTCGAAACCAAAAACCATCAATTAATCTTTACCTTGTTCCCATCACATTCGAAAGTACTAGTGCTACAATTAAGTGCAAGCCTGCTCACACCTACCAGTACGTACCAAACCTGAACGTGTTCCCACTATGCAGGTTTTAGTACTAGTGCTAGTACTTAGGTTATAAAAAGGGGAACTACCTAACCGAAAATTACTCTACCTTCCTCCTCATAAGTCCTCCTTCTTCGTCCGTCCTTGCCATGGCCGGTGTGCAGAGCTCTAGGTCGAGAACTACTCGTAACAAGGGAGCGGCAACCAAGGCTGCGGAAAAAAAGAGAGGGCTCGCCGCCACGCAGAGACCTCGAAAGATCTCTCACGGGCAGGCGATGGCTCCCAGGAGCGCCCTAGACGCGGAGGCGAACATGCCGAGCTGGCGGCGCTGGAGTCGTTATCCCTCGACGGCATGCCCGATCAGCTCAATAAGCACCTCAATAAGCAGAAGGAGTTCATCCACGGCTTGGTGGAGCTGCTGAAGGAGAGCCTCGACGACATGCCCGCTGAGCTCAATGAGCAGGGGGAGTTGACCGCCGGCTTGGTGATGCTGCTGAAGAAGAGCATTGCCTCGGAGAAGAAGGCGACCGGCGAAATCCTGCAACTTCAGGAGGACAAGGCGAAGCTCTGCCACGAGCTCGACCTGCTGAAGGAGGAGAACGCCGGCTGGAAGAAGCTGCATGAGAATAGTAGTTCCTCGATGAAGATGTTGCAGGCCCTCGTCATGGAACAGAAGGAGGAGTTGGCGAAGCTCCGCATCGAGCACCCGGCTGCTGTCAAGGTACGTAATGCGGCCGTGGAACAGATGATGAAGGCTCGCGTCGAGAAATCCCGCGTCATGGACACAATGATGAAGATGGCGGAGGAGACGCGCAAGGAGATGGAGGTCGTGGAGGCGATGAAGAAGCAGTTACGACTCCGCGGCCAGCAACCCTTCATGTAGTGAGAGCAGCGCCCCAGACTTGTGTGTGCGTCTTCCTTCTTTTTTGGGGGTGATAATCCTCCTTCTTCTTTTGCTCCTGTGTTTCTTATTTTGCTTCGGGTGTTTCGCCGCACGTGTCACCTTCTCTGCGAGGCATGAATAGAACAATGCTAAAAATGAGATGACTAGCAAATTAGATCATTCTTTATCGCCAATAGAACAATGCCTCTTGCTAGTAATATATAATAAGAGTAGAGAGTAGAGGATATGGCACTGGGCTGCCGTGTTTCGTGCTCCTCCGTCGTACTCCAGTGGAAAACTTGAGTATACCGCACGGTTCTTTGCTCCTCCTCAGGTCGTCGGCACATTTATACGAGCAGTCAAATCACAAGGCCCCGCCTTCCAGCAGTAATGAGCCGTCAAATCACAAAGGCCCTCGCCTCTCGTGAAAAGGACCAAGCTAGACTGCCCCGCCCTCTAGCCTTTTAAAAAATGTATACATTTGTACAGTAGTAGTATCGATGGATTGCGCCATGGAGCAAAACTAACAAGATGTAATTAAAGAAAAAAGGTGGTACATATAGAGAGCGCTCGTCGCCAAATTATGCATATACTATATGACACTACCCACTATGAAGGTACTAGTAACATAGACTAGTAACTGGTCTATGTTACTCTCCACTATGACCAGCCAAAGTCGAGGCGCGGATACCAACGAGGGCCTGGTTGTGTCTATACTTGGACAACTCACCCGACTGCATGCGCACCAGGCAGACGAAGCTCGTGTCGTGTTGGTGCCGTGTGCGGCCCGCACATTAACCAAAACCTCGCGCCTCCATCTTAGCCTCCGCGTTTAAACATCTCAATCTCAAGGCCAAGGAGCAACGTGAAACCTATGATAGAGCCAATCGGATGGTTGAGAACACTACAATTCGTAGCTACAGATGCGTGTGTGAGAGAGGACGAGTGCGTGCGTGCACCTCTTCTCAGAGTACAACTGTATGTGGGTGGCATCGACCTAGGGAGCAGTGATGGTGCGTGCGAGAAGTCCCGAGAGATAGGTGTAATGCGTCTGAAAAAAAGACTAGTCTATAGCTCGCCACGAGGCTATTCCTGTCGAACGCCAAGCGTAAGATATGTATCCGACGGTGCCAGTTTTTGCATGTACACGGCAGTAGAAAAAGAACTAGTACCATGGCATATGCTACACCACGGCCGAGAAAACGTGCCGACGTTACGCCATCCGGGAATAGTGCCGCACTTCGAAACTAGAACTGTTAATAAATTTTGAGCGCGTCCCGTCACATTCCAAATTACTACTACTACCATGCTATATTTAATTGCAAACCTGTTCACACCGATCACAACCTAAATGGTTTCCCACTTAGGAGCGTATTAGTAGTACTCGGTTATAAATACTACTATGCTAAGGTGACTGCACATTCCTCCTCAACTCCTCATCCACAAAAAACAATCAAGTCAATCAAGCCATAGCCAGCGTGAGTTCTGGGTCGAGAGATTTCCACCAGGGAGAGGTGAGCATGGAAGAGGAAGCACGAGAGATGTCCCGCCTCGCCGCGAAAGCAGCCAACATGTCCAGCCGCGCAGCAGTAGCAACACAGAGGTCCCGCTGCGCCGCCGAAGCAGCACGGAGGTCCCGCCGCGCCGTTGATGTAGCAGACTGGCCCGGCCACGCCGCGGAAGCAGCAGAGATGTCCCGCCGCGCCGCCGAAACAGGAGGGAGGCCCCGCCACGCCGCGGCGGCCTGGGAAAATTTCTCGCGGGCAGGCGAAGACTATTACACGCGCATGCATGCGATGGTCCATAGCCAGATGGATCAGATCTTCGGCTGGGCGAGGATGCAGGACGAGGCTACCGGCGTCATCCGGCAACTGGGGGAGGGCAATGTGAAGCTCCGGGGAGGGCGCGACCTGCTGAGGGCGAAGCAGGAGGAGGAGACCGCTGCCGTGTTGCAGAGGACGGGCGCCATCATCAAGAAACTTATGGACGAGAATGCCATGCTCCGCATCAAGCGCAACAGGCTGGTGGAGAAATCCATGGATGCTGCCAAGCAGCGTATTAAGGACATGAAATTGATGAAAGAGATCATCGCCCGCCGCGAGAACTAGTCTCCGCGACCTGCAGCACATAAAGAAAGTAGAGATCAGCGAGCCAGATCGTTGTATGCGTCTTCCTTCTTCTTTTTCCCTTGTGTATTCCGGGCATAGCCGCATGTGGCTTTTTTAATTATCTTCCTAATTATGTAAGACAATTATTATCCACTCTCGTCGTCCTTATATATATTCATCAGTCTTGCTATATGTTGCAGTAGATGCTATATAGGTCCGTCGGATCTTACATCAAGATCCGTGAAAAATTTTCTTTTCAGATTTTCTTTTTTCTCTCTTAAATCTCAGTCGAGTGAGACATTGCCACGCCATTAAACAGAGGCTCGGGCGCCATTAATGGAGACCTTGGGAGATAGGTGGACGGCAAATGGAGGTCAAAGGGCTCTCCTCCCGATAAGCACGCGCAGGGGTCTGATCGCACGCCTCCCATCCTCAAATAGCTACCCTGCACGGTGCCTCCTAGCTAATAAAAAAAGGGGACGCGTGGGGGCACGTAAATGGCAAATAGAACGCCCACGGTTTCAATAATACTTGTGTTTCCGATTGTAACGTGACAGGACTTGTTCCAAAATGACTTTAGTGATTGTTAATGTGTGCGCCTTCGCAAATTGGACAGCAAAATTACCACAGCATGTTGGTGCCATGTCATGGCACCAAGCCAAGTTTCATGATTTTCATGCGTGTTTCGGATTTATAGGAATTAAAAAACCAAGTTTCTCAATGTTTCCAGCCAAGCCATGACGCCCATATATTTCAATTTCATTCCCATTTCTGGCATGGGACCTAGAAATTTACCCGAGGACACACATGTGATTTTTCAACTAGCTTTGGTGCACTGGAGTATGTGCTTGTATTTAAAATTTGAATTATGCACACAAAGGTGACACATTCCCTCTCAGAACCACGAGCCTTCTTGAGAGAAGCTCCGATTTGCAAGAAACTTATACCAAAACTTGTTCCTATTCTGCAAAAATTTTTACCACAGCGTGGTAGTACCATGACATGACACCATGCCAAGTTTCATGATTTTCAGGCGTGTTTTGGATTTACAAGAATTTTAAAACCAAGCTTCTCAATGTTCTCGGCCAAACCACGATGCCTAGATGTTTGAATTTCATTCCCATTTCTTACATGGGACCTAGAAATTCACCCGAGGACACACATGTGATTTTTCAGTCAACTTTGGTGCATGGGAGCATGTGCTTGTAGTTCAAATTTGAATTATGCACATTAAATGACCAGAAACTCAATTAATGTATAAAAAAGGCCAAACGAACCAGGAATAATTCCAAAATTTAACAGGGCACTCATATAGTTCTATGTTGCCTCTGTAAAGAAAATCCGGCGGGAGGCGGCGTATATTGTTTCGCACACAAAGGTATAAAGAAATAAAGAAATTAGCATACCTATTTAATTCTTGGGTTCTTATTATTTATGCCACTAGTTGTGTATCACTACTCAGTTTTGCCATTAGAAGTTACAACTACTCAAAAAATGCCATCGATCCGTGAGATGCCTGCTCAAAAATGCAATTAGATATCTAAAAAATGCCATCGTTAAGTTAGATGTTTGCTCAGAAATGCCATTAGACATTGTTATTTTCACGTCAAACCCGTTGACCATGTTACATGACAAAAATAAGCCGATTCTCACAATGATAAGTTAATGGTGTCCAGCACAACACACCCCTCAAATAAAACTAAGCACCCTGGAATTCTTTAACAAAACTAAGCACCCTTAAATTCTTTGACAACTAAACTGTTGGCTATATGATGTTGGCCATATATATTGTACGTATATAATGTCAAGAAACGAGTGGTAGTACTATACCAACTAAAAGATGAAAGGTACGAAATATAACGAGAAGAAACATAACATAGTTCTGCTGGGGGCTCAGCACAACACACCCCTCAAATAAAACTAAGCACACCAGAAATTAAACTAAGCAACTAATCCGGTAGACCACTGCATAGAACCACCATGAGCAACGACACTGCCACCTTACTCGGAGTCCTCGTCCACGTTCTTGACTTCGTCCTTGTCCCTCTTCCTCTTGGGCGATACTTCTTTGCTTGAACCGCACACTTGGCTCTTGCTCTTCATCCAACCCTTGTAGATATTGAAACAAAGGTAGCCATCCATTGCAGCGTAGTGGATGTGGTGTATATCTAGTACAGTCCACTGCCATGCACGATGAAACATGTGTGGAGCTTTCTTCAGTTCACCGTACATAGGATGAACCATGGCTCCTGCCAGGGTCAGCATTGAAGGCTGAACAAGGGAGGGCACCAGCCCTTCCTTCTGGAGGTCGAAGGGGTCACCTACAACGAGGCCTATCCGACCCAGGATTTCCTTGTCGTTCCTAAAGTCTACAGTAACGAATTTGACTCGGCCGCCCTTGGGGAAGTTCTTAAATTCCTCGCACTCAACGTCGGCATGGCATATGTGGTAGACCAAGCATAATTCATGCACGCAAACCTGGATCACAGCGGGCTTCTTCTTCTCTGCCTCCTTTAGTTTCTTCTCGCTTCCCAGGACTGTGGTGTACTCAACATCTAGCCCAGCGACCCACTCATCATTTCAGTTTTCGAACATGCGTTTGAAGCGAGCAAGGCATTCTTTCACCATTGCGGAAGAACGGGTGTAGATGACGTCGAACTCATCGCCGGTGATGGTTCTAACCTTTTACTCACCGCTGATCATGGAGATTTGGCATGCCATGGATTTGGGAGGAGGGTTAGGGTTAGTGGAACTGCCGTAATGTGAAAGGACGGGACGACTAGGAGTGGTTTATCGATTGTAAAAATGTCGAGTGGGGGGGCGCGTGCGAATGGCAGGGTAGTGGCTTGCCTGGTGGATAAATGGATTCATGCACAGTACTATGAGGGCCCAATTAGATGTCATGTCTACTCGACGCCCAATTAAATGGCTTTCCATGTCATGTCAAGCGTCGGGAAAATTACAGGTGATACGAAGCTTTCCATTCTCCCATGATACGGGCTTCGGAGAGCCCTTGGATCTGAGATCGAACGGTTGCATGGTGTGATTCTAGACCTATGGGTGAATATCCTATACTGGAGGGTTATTCTGCGAATTTTCAGCAACTTAGCATCCGACCGTTCGATCTCAGATCCAAGGGCTGCCAGCAGCCCGTATCATGGTCGTGCCTACCATGAACGTCACCTCGCTCGCGCGGTCGCGCCGTTGGAGATTTAACACGGTGCCTTAGGCTATCTGATGTTGGCATGTCATACATAGTCATCACTTAGTCACTCATACAACAAGGTTAGCTATAAGGTTGGCTATAAGAGTATTTTTTGTTTACTTCTCTCTATCTCTTTCTTCATAGTATTTATTGCATTTTCCAAGGAGTGACCTCTTCCAATGAAATGGTGCTTAGATGAGGTGCTATGGGCATTAAATGGCTTAGCAACTCAAGTCCCCAATGCATAGGTGCTTAGTTTTTTGTTGCTAAGTTTGCTTCATCTAGGTACACGCGCTTATCACCGTTTCTTCCTGGGGTCACCAAACTAGTCTCTCTCTACTTAATTAACTTGCCACATAAGACTTTATGCCTATGTGGCAGGCTTAGCACCTGTAGGATCAAGTACAATAGTGGGCTAAAAGCCCGCTTTACATGGCATTTTTGCATATGTGGGGGAAAGAGGCAAGGAAAAAGTGGAGGAGTGGGCTCTCAAGCAAGAGCCAGCCTCTACATGGTGGAGCATCGGGAGAGGCACCTGTATGGAGGTGGTCAGGAATCGGGAGACTCAAGCCGGTCGTAGCACCGCAGTTAAAATGATAATGGCAAGTCAAATCACCGGGCCCACCTGTCCAACAGTAACTCACTGTCAAATCACATAGCCCTACGTTTGCAGCAGCCTACTCCCTCATCTTCTCGCGTCTCTATCGAACTGACTAGGCGGAACTGCCAAGCCTACCGCACGGGAAAAGCCCCGCCCTCGACTTTTAAATAGTAAAGTATACTAATTTTGTATACATGGATTGCGCCATGGAGCAAAGCCTCAAGAAAACGGCGGTACTGTAATGAACTTATTCTTTATTTATATTGGTGTTAAACCTACTGTATTCCAACTTCTCTATGGTTCATACCCCCCGATACTAGCCATAGATTCATCAAAATAAGCAAACAACACGCGAAAAACAGAATCTGTCAATAACAAAACAGTCTGTAGTAATCTCTAACTAACGCAAACTTCTGGAACTCCAAAAAATCTACCAAAATAGGACGACCTAGATAATTAGGACATCTATCGGCTACCATCTAGGTCAAGCCGGCTATGTTAATTAGAACATCTATCGACGGACCCATTTTCTATGAGTTTATCTTTAATGTGAGCTTTGATCCTTGTCTAGTTTGTCCGTCGGGATTCATCTTGTCTCCTTTGGGCAGTGAGGTTATGATTTCTTGTCATGTGGCATTTTTTCATGTTATATGTTATAATCCGGTGCTTCAGATCAAAATGACGACAACTGCGCCTCCGGGGCACGTGCATGAAGACTTCTCGACAGTCATTGCCGAGGTCAAGCCGGCTCCGGCCGGTAGACAAAAGAAAACTAGTACTCCACTATATAGGCAGGAGCCTCCACGCTTGCTTGCTAGTGTTGCTCTCTTCACATTGTCTCGTCCTCTCCAGATCTAAACACGACAGCGGTGGCCACACACTCTCTCTCTCTACTCATCGCTGGTCACAGATCCAGCCGGATCCTCTCCACCGGGGAAGGTGAGAAGGTGAAACGTTCACGTGGTCGTCCTCGGCGATGGCTCTTACCCACTGCCGGCGCATCCCAATCAGCGTGCCTTGCCGTTCTCTCCCAAGCATCGCTGGCGAGGGAGGGCCTCCCACCCCTTCTTCCTCGCTGCCGTAGTGTGGGCAGATCCGGCCTCCCCCCGCCCACCTAGCGACATCCCGGGGACCCTCAGGTATAACTTCCTTCGAAACCGGCCTTGCTCTACTTCTCGAGCTCCTGACGTCGCTGCATTTGTATCTTTTACTATTTCTCAGGCCCCCTCGTGTAGATAGGATCGATCGGCTGTTCGAAAACCACCTAATTTTTTACTGCTAAGAGGTAAAACTAGTTCATGCACTCGAATCCTGTAGTACTTGGTTCAAACAAGGAAGAAAGGGGGTGGGGGTGGGGGAAGATTTGTTACCTGAATCTAGGACTTTGGTCGAGAGAGGAAATAATGGGGGCGAAAAGTAGGAGAGACTGGCTATCCAACTGCTCTCTAGGTCTAATAGGGAAATAAAGGGAACATAGTACAAACTCAATATAAACCCGATCTATTGGTTGAAAAAGGAAAGAAAGTGGGGACTGGGGGGATAAGTCAACAGAGTAAATCCAGCACTAGATTTGCTAGCCTCACACAGTATAAGGTGGCTATATGCCGAACAAAAATGGGACCAACCCAGATATCCTCTTCTGATGTTTGTTGCCCCGAGCTGCTCTTATGTAATGTGATAATCCCCAAGTGCAAGGAATCATCATAGAAATTTCCAAAGGTGGAAGTGATAACTATGGAGTGTCGAACCCACAAGGAGCTAAAGGTAAGATCAATATTCTCTCAAGCCCTATCTGCCACTGATACGACTCTACGTACACCGAACGTTTGGTTCCAACTAGCAACGAGAAATAAAACTACGTTGTGGGTATGAAGTGGATAACTTTGTATGATATCGGAGAGCTAAAATATGAAAGTAGGTGTTGTTATCATAAAGTTAGAATATATTACTAAATATTATAAATAGCGAGTGTGGAATAATGGTGGATCGGTGTGTGGAATTGTCCTAGGCAACCGTTGACAAGACCGGTGATCACTATTGCAGTTTCATATGAGGGAGAGGCATAAGCTAACATATTTTCTCTACTTGGATCATATGCACTTATGATTGGAACTCTAGCAAGCATCCGCAACTACTAAAGTCATTAAGGTAAAACCTAAGCATAGCATTAAAGCATGAAGTCCTCTTTATTCCCATACGCAACAATCCCCTTACTCGGGTTTGTGTTTCAGTCACTCACGAACCCACTATAAGCGAATCATGAACGTATTGCAACACCCTACAGCGGGAACCCCTCACGCTTGCGCGACACGGAGGGCACCATAGGACAGCATCAAAGTAAAACATACAACTCATACCGATCTAGATCATCAATCAACCCAAAGACAAACGATATCTACTCAAAACATCATAGGATGGCAACACATCATTGGATCATGATATGTGGCATAAAGCACCATGTTCAAGTAGGGATTACAGCGGGGTGCGGGAGAGTGGACCGCGTAAAAGAGATGAGGATGGTGATGATGATGGTGATGTGATGAAGACGATCACCGCGGCGATGATTCCCCTCTGAATGGCACTCCGGTGCCACCAAGAGAGAGGAGGAGAAGTTCTCCCCCTTGTGCTTCCTCCTCCATGGCCTCCCCCCTCTGGTCCTTGGCCTTCATGGTGATGATGGCCCCTCCGAGATCCTCCTCCATGGCCACCGGTGATGATGGCCCCTCCGGCAGGTGCCGGAGAGGGCCAAGATTGACTTCTTGTGGCTACAGAGGCTTGCGGCGGCGGAACTTCCGATCTAGGTTTCTTTCTGGAAGTTTGGGTATATATGAGAGGTGTTGGCGTTGATTTCACGTCAGGGGGGTTTCCGGGCTGTCCACGAGGCAGGGTGGCGCGCCCCCACCCTCGTGGGCAGCCCGGGACTCTTCTGGCCAACTTCCGGTACTCCATGGGCTTCTTCTGGTCCAAAAATGATCTCCGTCAAGTGGCACGTCAATTGGACTTCGTTTGGTTTTCCTTTTCTACGATACTCTAAAACAAGGAGAAAACAGAAACTGGCACTGGGCTCTAGGTTAATAGGTTAGTCCCAAAAATCATATAAAAGTGTATAATAAAGCCCATTAAACATGCAAGATAGATAATATAATAGCATGAGTACTTCATAAATTATAGATACGTTGGAGACGTATCATAATGCCACTGGTAAAATGTAGCAGTCGCACTGTTAAAAGTAAGGACACGTTAAACCAATGTTGTTTTCAATGTAATGCCTCCAGTAATATGAATCAATGGCACTTTTTTATGTCCTGCTAAATTTCCCTTTAAGATAAGTTGCTTTTTTCGTTAGAGATGCAACTGTCCTGGTCCGCCTACTCTCCAGGAGCTTCACGACCAACCTTGATGTTGCTCAATTTTATTGCAACTAATGAAGAAGAAGCTCTGTGGGTTTCGTTTTCTGATGGAAATGGAACCGGGGCTGGAGCCCTTTTCTTAAAAAAGAAGAAGAAGCTGCTGGCTCATGGGACATTGCTTCATTTTAGGTGAACTGCACCAAAAGGTCCCATGAATTGAATCATCCATGTTGGTGGCTGGTCTCATCCCTTCTATGATGGCGTTGACTGCAGATATGGTTCCCATCACGAGGTATGTTCCTTTTTGGTCTGACCGTTTGCCAAAGATCCTGCATGTTGATCCTGCTCTTGTGCTATTGTTTTGGCACTGCCATGATAAAACAGTAATGCTATTATTTTGCACCTTAATCTAGTGGCACTATTAATTTTAGGCAATGTTTTGGCACCGCTAGTGCCACTGTTTTTTTATATATCGAAAGAGGGGGTTCCCTCCGATTTCATTAAAGAAATCCAACCATAGAGAACCATTATCCGACAACATCTCAGTGTAAACGGGCAGTTATGCAACTACTACTAGAACGGACTGAGTACTAGCAGGAGATAAGTTCGCCTCATAAGCTAGACAGGTAGGGGGACGCAGCACCAGCTCGACCAAGTTTGGATTACAACCCAAATGCTACCACAGAGACATCAGGGGGAAGATAGGGACTGAAAGAGCCATCTTCAGCATCCCAGTCTAAGCACCCCCGGCCTTCATCCTTGCGACGCACGGTCCACCTCGTTTGCCACCTGCTCGACACTAGTGTCACTGATAAAATGAAGTAATAATACAGTTAAAATAGAGCGAGTGTCCTCTCTATCATTTCATTTCCAATGTACATAAAGAAAGTGCTTCTCTTTGTTAATGTATGTTTCATCAACTAGTCCCATTGTTAATGTTTAAGCGTTTCTGCAAAATGGGGTGCTTAATTTTAGTTGATCTGCACAAAAATAGAGATTTGAATGTCTCAAGGCCCCTCCTTGTACTACCGCCGTACACTGATGTTCATCACTGGCAGAAGGTGTATCGGGGAGACTTGGGACGATTTCCAGTATGAGGCTTGGCGTACCGTATGAGGCGTCGCAGGGCTCATCTCGCCCTCACAGCATGGCATACTATAATACTATCACAATATTTTCTTCTATTTATTTTGCGTGTTTCATCAACTAGTGCCACTATAATGTAATCACGCTTTTTCATTATCTGTGCAAACAGGGTTATTCAGCTGCATTTTGGTGGAACTGCACAAATGTACGGATGGAACTGGCATATATGCAGAGTGCGAGGTGTGCCAAGTAAAAATTACCGACACCAACCATGCTCCATGCACGCATTGGCATCCACCACCACCAGTGGGATGTGTGGCGCTCTCTGTGGACGAATCTTTCTCGGCAGCAAATCCTCTAACCAAATACTAGTAGCTTATATTGGCAGTTTTCTAGGGAGTACTCTTTTCTGAAAGAAGCACCAATCTATTTTTCTTTATTTGTACACAGTGTCACAACTTTGACCCAAAGGTCCAGAGCTATTTAAGGGTGATTGGCGTAGTACTCGGAGACTGGTTGTAACCATGATTTTCATTAGCTGTCACACCGATTGTAAGCATGAGCAGGTGGAAGATTAGGTTAGTGCGAAGCTTACCTTAAACCCTACCGTCCTCGAAATCACCAACTCATTGTCAAACCAAGTAAGGATCTCCTTCAACCTGGCTAACTTTCCCTGGTCGCCGCCGGCGATCTGCCTGATTCGGTGCTAGCTTTGGAAGATGGGAGGAGAGACGGTGGTCTTGCAATAGAGAAGAGGGAGAGGTGAGACAGTGGTTTTGGAATGGAAATGATGGAGAGGAGAGGAGGTGGTTTTGCAATGGAGAAGAGGGAGAGGCGAGACGGTGGTTTTGGAATGGAGATGATGGAGAGGAGAGGAGGTGGTTTTGCAATGGAGAAGAGGGAGAGGAGCGTGCAGCAGCGATTTAGGATTGGACGAGAGAACCGACGCGCTGTGACTGGATCAAAATCAAAATCAATTTACCCTTCAATTAAGAAAGCGGCCCCACATTAACTAGTCTCCCTTTTATTCTGGGTCATAATTGACCATGATTTTCGCAAATAAAATATATGTTATATGTTGCAAAAAATAATATAATTTGAAAGTACATTCAGATACGAACCAAACGATACAATTTTTGGTGACATGCATTCACATTTTTCTTGTCAAATACAGTATGTGGTCAAACTTTGACCCAAAATAAGCAAAACAAAAAAATACTTCCAAGACCAGCGTGGCTCTTCCGCTCTTCTCCTCTTAAACCACCGTCGCTCCTCTCCTGTTCCAATCTAAATCCAGCGCCGCTCCTCTCCTCTTCCATTTCAAAACCACCGCCCCTCCTCTCCTGTTCCAATCTGAAACCAGCGTTGCTCCTCTCCCGTTCTAAACCAAAACTAGCGCTGCTCCTCTCCTCTTCCATTCAAAAACCACCGCCGGCGAGTGAAAGTGATGTGGAGAAGCAGATCGATGGAGGAGTACAACCGATACATGAGGATCGCAGACAGCGACCCTGTGAAGCTAGCTAGGATGTTGGAGATAGAGTCTTGGTTTGACAACAAGGACCAACTAGCGGCGACGGCGACATCCATGGCCAAATATCTGCAACAGAGTGAAAAGGCGGCGATACTCCCGAAGGGAGTCGCGCGGGAGTACATAGAGCTGCTCCTCTGGGCCATGGAGCAAACAGATTCACCGAATCCGATCGTGAGGGAGCTGTGGTGGGAGTATCGATCCCAGATGGAGCATCCACCAGAGATTGAAGGATTGAGCATCTATAGGGTGCCGTTTGTGAGGGTGTCGTGCCAAAGCGAGCCAGTGGAGTCTTCGTCGACCGAACCCAACTGCAAGAGGAGAAAAACAGTTGGCCCGACGACGCTTGCCCGCCATCCTCTCCCTCGCCGTTCACATCGTCTCACGGGGCGGCTGTCTGCCACCGAGGAATAGGAGGGATTGCCCCCCCCCAGACCAATAGTTGGTCAGGTTGTGAATTGTCAGGAGGAGTTTAGGGTTGTTAGTATTTGCAGGTTGTGAATTGTGTTTTGTGTTGTGTATTTTGGGAGTACTTTCAGATATGAATGTATTTTGAATTTCAGATTTGCAGTATTGAGCATATGAAGTATTTTATGAATTCTAGAGATCTATTTTTAGCACTTAAAAATGTAGTTTCATAGGAGTATAAAAGTGCAGACAATGTGATTCTCAGAGAAGAAACTACAAGTTTCATTTTCAGATAAGAAACTTCAAGTTCAGTTTCAGATAAGAAACTGCAACTTTCAGAGGCAGAGCATTTATATTAACACGGCCTTTTCAAACAGTGTTAACATCATGCTGGAAGTTTTATTCATGGTCAAAACTGGAACTACCAGCCAGTTAACATCATGCTGATCAACATTCATGCATAGCACATCTTCATATGATGCACAGTCAAATAGATATGCTATTTTCAAAATGCCCACACAATGTCGAGTGTGCAAAAACAGAGAAAACGAGGGATGAAGTTTTGGCAAGTGTAGGACGTGGTGTGCATAGATGACAATTGGGACCCACATGTTAATAAAGGCAGAGGCAAAAAAATTGGAGATATTTTCTCTGCACAGGTGGAATTGAACCCGGTCGGAACAGCTGTCGGGTAGTGTCACTCGACCACTGGGCTAGTTCAGTTGTTTCGTTACTAATAAGGCACTTCCTCAGGTGGTCGGATTTCCTCCTGCGCCTTTGTGCGCTCGCCGCGACGCCGCTGTCTGCCGTTGTGAACATGCTGAACAAACGAGAGGAATCTAGAGAGGACTATACGTGGAGAGGCGGACAGTCGGGACCCACCAGGTCTATGACCGTACGCAAGCAAGTGCCCCATCGAAAAAATACTTCCTCCTAATGCTATACTGACGTTGGGGCCCACGGGTTTGTCAACATAGTTATATTTTTTTAGGTACTTCAACGTAGTTACTATAGGAGATAAATTTACAATGAAGCCGGGGAGCTGTCAGGTATCATTTATTATCAGTGGGGCAGCAAGTATCAGCTGGGTTTTGGGCTGCCCCGTCTAGGCTTTGTTTTTTAACATGCGCAGCCCACGACCTCGGATGGGAGGTCCATAGGCATGTTTGTATTTTCTTGAGGGCCGTCATGTATCAACCGGCCTATGGACCTCCCATCCGAGGTTTTATTTTTCCTGAAACATCGGCAGCCCAATTTATGTATCTTTTTGAAGAAAACGCAGAGTTATGTTCTATTTTTCTATATAAGAATAGGAACGCCTGGTCCAACTTATGTTTCCCTTCTAACTATATTATATATATTTAAATTATTTTATATGTTATTATATATTATTGTTATTGTCATCATATATTTAACAGATACTTACATATGTAAAAAAACAATATCCCACATCTTGTTAACTTATAAAAATAATTTCTTAACAATAAAATCCTGGATTTTTTTTGGCAACGAAAATCCTCGTGATTGTGTACAAAAGCTTGGTAAGATTTAAGGACCAATGTAATAATAAATCACTTATTATTTAAATAAATATATATATATATATAACAAAATGCTCAGCCCCTGTTTATTTTTTGATAACATTGCTGCGCCCACCCCAACATTAAAATTAGAATCAGCCCAGCAAAATCGTGTATTTCAAGAAAGTGCACATGGCCTGTAATTTTTTAGGAAAAACATAAATGGGCCGCATGGACGCTACATTATTTGTTCACCCAGCCCAGCTAATGGACTGTAATTCAAAAAAAGAGATCAAATGGACTGTAAATTCTACCCCGCAAAAAAAAGACTATAAATTCTGGAAAATTGGGTTGAATACGTGCCACATTTTCGGAGGCTGAAATGTGGGCCAATAGGCCGAAGCCAATGCAGGTCGTTGTCAACTTAGTCAACAAATGATTTTGACATAGTTAGCCATTGGATTTACATCCAACGACCGGCATCCATCTTCAATCTCTCGTCTTCTTCCTCCAACGCCGCCGGGACCACCTGCTCCCGCCTCCTGCTGCTAGCAGCTCTGCTTAGCACGCTTCGCTGCGAAGCGCTACTCCATCGTTGGCCAGGCCATCCCTCCACACCTCCTGTTCTTCTCCACCGACTGCCGAACCACACCGCACCAGAACCAGTTAAACCTCGTACACCTCTCCGTCTGCGACTCTACTCCCGCGTCTTCCCATCTCCAGCTCGTTACTATCCGGGGCCTCGCTATCGTCCACCACCTTGGATGCGCTCGGCGCGGAGTGGTCAACGTGGTCAATGAACGACACCATCGGAAGTAGACTGTGCGTGGAGAGGCTGGCAGTTGGGTCCATGGCCGCACGCAAGGAAGTGCCTCCATATTACGCGCAAAATAATGATTCCTCCACATGACAGCTGGGACCCACTGGAAGGGCCTTTGTATTTTGCAAAAAAAACGTTCCTACCGCTCACAGGTCGGACCCACCAGCTAGAACTTTGCACGCAAGTAAGTGCCTCCTTATTACACACAAAAAAAATGAATACTCCCCCTGCTAGTTGGGACCCACCTTGGTGGGAGGCTGACTTGTGGGCCTACTAAGTTGACGGGGACGGAGTGCTTTGTCAACTTAGTCAATATGAACGATTCTAGCTCCAGTGACCGTACGATGTCCATCCAACGGCCGTAGTGCTTCTTCAACCTCTGGTCTTCTTGCTCCAGCCGCCCAAAGCAGCGCCGGTCGTGTCGCATGCTCCTGCCTCCCGTGGTCGGCTGTGCTGCCGCGGAGGCCTCACCGCCCCCTACTATTCCCACCGCTCGCCAGGCCCTGCGGCGACGGCAGCCTCACACCGCAGCCGAACCAGTGAACCCTCGTACTCCTCTCCACGCGGGCTTCCACTACCGCGTCTTCCCCGGCTCCGCTCGTCCCCTTCCTAGGCCTCGTCGTCGTCCACCGCCCTAGTGCTCTCGGCACGGCGTGGTCAACATGGTCAAGGAACGGCTTCCATCGGACGTGGACTGTACGTGGAGAGGCTGACAGCTGGGTCCACGGCCGCAGCAAGTGCCTCCTTATTACGCACAAAATAATTATTCCTCCACCTGGCAGCGGGGACCCACTGGATGAGCCACCGCATTTCGCGAAAAAAACGTTTCCCGCTGACTGCTGGGACCCACCAGCTACATCTTCGCACGCAAGGAAGTGCGTCTGGGCAAAAAAATGATTCGCCCTCCTGACTGTTGGGACCCACCAGCTACATCTTCGCACGCAAGGAAGTGCCTGACAATCGGGACCCACCTGGTCAAAGCGTACATAGCGTTGTCATTCTGGTCGCGAACGTGTATGTACATACTGGTCGATGTAGAGGCGCGCACGTGTCGTAGTAGAGGCGCGCACGTAGCATGTACATGTACGTACATCGGCCAGTGTGCAAGAAAGAAAATACGGCCACGTACGTACATACGGGCAGGGTCTCGAATGCCTACTCGCACATACGTACGGCCAGGGCTCGTGTACATGGCTGGGTCAGAACGGAGAAACGGCGTCGTCGTCGTGTTCATGGGGAGCCAACCGGCTGGGTCAGAACGGAATGCATCGTCGTGTTCATCGGGAGGGCTTGGACGGAACAGCCGATGGAAACGAGGCCTGGCGTACCGCAAAACAAAGGAAACGGCCTTGTGTTCGACCAGCCACGGTCGAAACGGGATCCTGTTCATCGGGAGGGGTCTGGCGTACCGCAAAATGGAGGAAACGGACCTCCTACGGTCGAAACGGGGGTCCTGTTGATTAGGAGGGGTGTGGCGTACCGCAAAACGAAGGAAACGGACTTGTGTTGGAGCGCTACGGTCGAAACGGGTGTCCTGTTCATCAGGAGGGGTGTGGCGTACCGCAAAACAGGACTCCACGGGATACTGTTCATCTCCACCGTCGACCCCCTCCAGCCTTCACGGGCTACTATTCATCCACCGTCGACCTCCTCCAGCCTCCACCTGCGACTGTTCATCCACGGGCACCTGTTCATCCAGCCTCCACCGCGCGCTACTCCATCAGCTACTGTTCAACCAGCCCTCTCCACGGGCTCCTGTTCAACCACCCCTCCACGGGCTACTGTTCATCCAGCCCTCCACCATCCACTATTCATCCTGCCCTCCACGGGGTGGTCCTGTTCATCCAGCCCTCCACGGGGTCTTGTTCATCCAGCCCCAACCGGCTCGATCGATCGGGGTCCTGTTCATCCAGAGGCAACACCACGGGGTCCTGTTCATCCACCCCCACCAGGAACTGTTCATCCAACCCCCCCCCCAGCAACGCCCACTGTTCATCCAGAGGCAGCATCGATCGGCTTCAGTTAGCAGCAGTAGCGAAGGAATCTCTCGATCGGGTTCAGTTAACAGCCATCGATCGATCGCTCGGGTTCAGTAACGCGTAGCCTGCAGTGCAATCGCTCGGGTTCAGTTAGAGCCCAACGCCTCGCTTGGGTTCAGTTAGAGCCCAACGCCTCGCACCCACGCGCGTGCGTGTACAAGAGAAACGCGCATCGCTCGGCCCCGACCACCCACCGTACCCGGGAACACCCCGATATTTTCCTCGCCCTCGCTTCTACCACGGTTTTTTCCGTCATGGACGGCCCAAAGAATGTCATGCAGCTGCGTCTCTGGCCCGCCCAGGATGAAAAGCCCATTCTGTCATGATTTTTTGTCATAGAAGTAGGACTCCACCACATCTATGATGATACTGGGTTTTGTCACAATTATCGTCATAGAAGTGTCATAAGTATGACAGAATTTTTTTTCGTTCGGCCCAAAATGTCACGGATGTCTTTTTTGTAGTGGAGGCTGTTGATTGGCTCCAGATAGAGGCTGTTGATTGTCACTATCATTGGATAAGATACCCTGATTTGGTCGAGGCGCTGAAGATAGGTCATTATGGATTCTTCGATATACTTTGTTGACAGAGACGTGTCGAGCTGGAGGCTTTCTTTTATAGGTCACATGATGCCATTCTACCTCTTTATCTTTGATCCAAATCTTCTCTTCACAGATCCAATTAGGGCCGCCTCCGCTCCACATATGGAAGAAACATTTGAACATATTGCAAGTGAAATATTTCAAACGGATAAGATGAAACCCCACTGCCTTTGAACAAACCGTGAAACGGAACACATACCAATGATGTGTGAGACGTTGATAGCATCATAAGCAGCACCAGTACATGATGAAATTGCAAGACTGACATTCAATGGGTCAAGCCTAAACCTTGATCTTCCAAAAGATGCCACCAAGATGAAACCAGATGAGGGGGAAACCGGGTTGACCGTTGAGGCAAATAGATCATGAACCTAAGATCTGAAATGATGTCCAAAAGAAAAATCCAGTTGATGAGCAATGGAGTATGGGTCATTGCATGGATCCATTGGAGAGAAAACAAATTTGGCTGGTTGGATTTGGGTGGGATGGGAGGGATCATGGGAGTCACAATGGGCGCCGGTGGGAGGGGTGGGTGGGAGGGAGGCCATTTGTCTACACACAATTCTTAAAACTTCTTTTGATAGATGATGTGTTGATGATGAACTCCTTGCTCTTGTGCTTCAAATGATAGTATCCCCAACACTCAACTCTCTCTCACACAGATATGGATTTGGTGGAAAGATTATTTGAGTGGAAAGCAACTTGGGGAAGGCTAGAGATCAAGATTCTTGTGGTTGGATTGGAATATCTTGGTCTCAACACATGAGTAGGTGGTTCTCTCTCAGAAAATGAATGTTGAAAGTGTAGGCACGTTCTAATGGCTCTCTCCACAAATGGAGGATGGGTGGAGGGGTATATATAGCCTCCACATAAAATCTATCCGTTACACACAATTTACCAAACTTAGTGGGACCGAATAGTTAAACTCGGTCAGACCGATTTAGTTCAAAATGTGAACGTTAGGATTTTTGGTGGGACCGACATGTCAACTCGGTGGGACCGATTTCATTAGGGTTAGAGCATAACTTATCTCGGTGAGACCGATCACATGACTTGGTGAGACCGATTTTTGTAATAGGCAAACAGAGATTTGGTCAGGCAAACTCGGTGGGACCGATCGCACATTTCGGTGGGACCAAAACGTTATGAAAAGGAAACAGAGAGTTTGCATTGCAAACTCGGTTGGACCAATCGCTCATCTCGGTTAGACCGAAACGTTATGAAGGGAAACAGAGAGTTTGCAATCCCATCTCGGCGAGACCGAGATCCCTATCGGTGAGACCGAACTAATTAGGGCTTCTGACTATGTCTATGTCAAATGAACTCGGTCGCGCCGGATAGATCAAATCGGTGGGGCCGAGTTTTACTTTTGGTTTGGGACATATGTGGATATGAGAAAGTGGTTGAGGGCTTTTGGAGCATATCACTAAGCATTTTGAGCAAGCAAGCCATTAAGCAACACCTCATCCCCTTTTAATAGTATTGGCTTTTCCTATGGACTCAATGTGATCTTGGATCACTAAAATGAAAATGTAGAGTCTTGAGCTTGAGCCAATATGTGTCCTTAGCATTTTGAGGGGTCCACATCTCTAGTCCATGCCATGCCTATCATTGAAGTTTCTGAAATGATCATCTTGAAAGAGTATTAGTTCAATGAGCTATATGTTGTTAAGAATTACCAAAACGACCCAGGGATTAGTTGCACTTTCAAATACCGAAACGACATATCTGAATTCGGCTATTGAAACTAAAGACCAATTTTAGTTGTATCTGCAATAAAAACGAAATTCGGTTATTTCGGTATCGGTTTGGTGTTCGGTTCGCCGGTTGTTATGCCCACCCCTACTTTGAGGTGTTGGAAACGAAATGTAGTAAAGTCAGAATATATTTGTTCTCTATACCAGCAGAGGATAAGAGTGTATCAGATTTTTGATATAACTAGGAAACATGCCCGTGCGTTGCAACGGGAGAATAAATATCCCCGCACTCACACAATTTATTCCCTAAAGACTGCACATTCGTGAACATTGCAAAACCGTTTCAGCAAACTTTCATTGAAAATAGAAACTATTGTAGCCAACTTTCTACAATTTAGTGTGGATCTTAAAACAATCGTTGTTGTGGTCAACATCAATATTAACTCAATCCAGCTGTGGTGAATCTTTATCAAAGCAAGCCACAACACCATGAGCCCGTATTCTTTTTGCCGAACAATCCAAAATGTTTACAAATGACAAATACCAAAAGAATGACAATAAACTTGGCTAAAACCCTAGGTCATGTTGCAACTATCAACCATGGATCCCTCAGATATATGTAAGCAAGAGCGATTTTGAACATTTCCTCGGGCTACATAAATAATAAAGAAACTGCAAAGGAATCTCTTAAGCCGAAAAGATTCATTCTCATCATAGCGGCAAGAAACAAATAAAAGAGTCTACATAAAGCCACTAGATTAAAATCAACAATTAGGAGCTATTTAAATAAATGTACTTTTGCATCTACATAACTGAGCCACAAACAGTACAAATGGAAGCAAGAGTTAATCTCACCTTTGATGTTCGAACACATTAAAACAGCTCGTGTCAGGACTACATTTGTAAGGAGGCTATTGATTTTACCGAGAAAAGCGGTCGCTAGAAGATCCAGCGATAATATGATTTTTTTTTCTTTGTTTTAAAAAATCCAGAGACTGAGAAATGGGAGCAGTGGATAGAGTTGTTAGAACATAGGCTAGAGTTTCATCAGCTACAAACTGAAGTTCAGCTCCAGTCTTGTCAGGAAAAAAAGTTTAATCAGGCATACAAATTTGTATAGAGAAACGGCAAACCACTGACAAATAAAAATTCAGCCAAACATATAAAGGCCACCATCCTTAGTGGCATATGTACAATGCTGGACCACTTCCCAATAGAACTCCTAGTGGAATAAAATGCTGAATGAAGGGAAGCATCAGAGGTGTAGCGGTTACACCCTAGCCAAGCAGTAATGCACCTCATAGACCGAATCTTTGATAAATAACTTTTGACAGCCACTGACACAAAGTGGAGTGACAACATAGTGTTACACAAGCCATGGTACGAACGGCCCAATCGGTCATTAACAGGTTTGCATCTGATAAATCCTGATGGAATATGTTAATAGAAAGGATAGCTTTGTTTTGGCGCGCGCAACAATAACAGAAAGAAATAACCTCATTATTCAAAATTTATTAGTTGATGAACAAAATTCGAACTCATGCAGTAGCATAATATTCATCATTACGACATCCAAATACACAATGCCAGTAAATTTTGCTTGGTCTGATTGAAGCGTAGAGAAGTTTTTAATGTCCACATCATATTGTTTCTCCTGTTCCACAACCTATGTGTGACATGAATCTAGCTGAAACATCACAGGTAGGAGAGGTGCAGATGAGGGGGGCACAATTTATCTTACTTGTCGGCCTAGTGGAGGAGGCAGAAGCAATCGAGCTTCTTCGCATCCTGCGACTGGACCGCCACGTTCGTGACCACATGCACATCGACGTGCAGGAGGGAGAGCCGGTAGGAGAGGTGATGCCACTGCATATAGACTGCATGGGCGAGAATGGTTTTTCTCCCGTGCATGCTAGTGTCCCACCGTACTACCTATGAGGCTATGACTTGTAGTTACTCCACCCTATGACCCTATCTGATTCTTCCCCTTCTCATATTTACTCATGCATTTTAAGTCAGAGTCTGAAATTTTAAAACCATGTAGCTTTTGAATGAATTTTTTTATTTCTGGTTTGTTTGCACATTTGGGGTCCTGAAAAGGAGATCTTTTAAACAAGATCAATCATGGATATATTTCCATAATTTTTTAAAGTAAATTTGTAACTTGGTGAAACTATAGAATATAAAGCCCATCAAATTACAAAACTGTATACTATGTTCTTAATAGAAACAAATTGACATGAAATGAGTTCCGCAGACTATATCATAGAATTTTACACCATGTTTCATGGAATTTCACCATCTTTCGTAAGGTTTTATCATGTTTCAAAAATTATGAAAAATATATTGAAGAGTGATCTTGTTTAAAAGTCCTCGTCACCAGGAACATAAATATGCAAACGAAAATGAAATCGGGATTTCGGTTCATAAGATAAAATGATTTCAAATGAAAAAGCATGGGTGTAGTGTGCTGCATGGAAGAGGGGGGTTCATTAATGGGTGGAATACAACTAGAAGAGGTGTGCATGCATCCAAGTCTCCATCTAAATCCAACGGTTGAGCCATGCACGGGACCTCCCATGCATGGAAGAATTGCTTTTCTCCTGCATGGGCGCGGACCACTGGCTCTCTTAAGATGAAAACTGGTTGTATTCTTATATAACAATTCGGGTGTTCGTTGCTTACTGTTTCTTTCCCTGATAGCCAAGCAGTAACAAGCCATCATTATAATGAATATGTTTCCTTGTTCTTAATGCAAAGACAGTAACAAAAAGATTAATTCCACATACACACATAAGTGCATATTTTATATCATTACTATTTTTTCTTTGGGATCAATCTTATTTGTTTGCATCATTGATATCAAAATTACATCTTCCTTACACCACGAAGTCATTAGTTTAAAGTGCAGAACTAATGATAGAATTGGACGATGGGGCACCTTGGATGGAGCATGTGCAGATGATGTTTCGGCAAACTCGGCGGAATAGCGAGATTGAAAGCTTCGGGCGCAGATGCAGCAGATGTCTGACGGCCTACATGTGGAGTTTGTCGTACTCGACCCCTTGTTCTGCGCCTGCGAAAAATACCAAGATGTCCACTGAAACTCGTGTTGTGTTGCATAATACTGTAATACATATTACATGTTTAAGAGTCACACAAATCGTATATCACGTGCATACAGTACAGGCAAGGTTGTACCTTTGATAACACGATGTGCAAGCCATTGTTTGTTTTTGAATATCAGTAGTGAGTTACTCAAGTACCATCATACGAAATCCTCCTAGGGTGCTTATTGTGGCTTGAGAGATGTGGAGAAAATTGACTGGAATTTTCACTTGGAGATGCCTCACGTTGTGTTTAATATTTTCTTTAAGGGTGAATTTGAGGTCACCCGTCGGCATCAAAACCAAGGCGGCAATAGCAAGGTCGATGAGGAGCGAGAGCACGCATGCCGAGTTTGTGGAAGATCGTAATGAAGCGTCTCAACCTCCAAACAGGAGGCCCGCGGGGTATATATTGATTGGTTGGGGCGCACCTCCCAATAGCGCATACATATCGTAACAGAGAGGAGATACATCGGGGGATTACAGAAGAAGAGATAGAAAGATAAATGAGAACATTGTTAGGATAAATCTATTTCTAACTACCTTGGCGTGGTACACAAGATAATGTCTAACACTCCCCCTTAATCACAACTGCACAAGTTGAGATTATGCTTAAACTCCTCAAAGCTTCTTGTAGAGAGTGCCTTTGTGAACCCATCTGGAATTTGATCTTTAGAAGGTATGAATCTGATTTCCAATTCTTTGTTTGCAACTCTTTCTCTGACAAAGTGAAAATCTATCTCGATGTGTTTAGTTCTGGCATGAAAAACAGGATTAGCAGAAAGATAGGTTGCACCAAGGTTATCACACCAGAGTATAGGTGTCTGAATGTGTGGTACTCCAAGTTCTCTTAACAAAGCTTGCACCCAAATAATTTTAGCTGTAGCATTAGCTAATGCTTTATACTCTACCTCAGTACTAGACCTGGAAACAGTAGCTTGTTTCTTTGCACACCACGAAATTAAAGTAGGTCCATAAAAGATAGCAAATCCCCCTGTTGAGCGTCTATCATCAACACAACCAGCCCAATCCGCATCAGAAAAGGCACTGATTCGAAGAGAGGAGGATTTGTTTATGGCTAGACCAACGTGTGTTGTACTCTTTACATACCTCAAGATGCGCTTGGCAGCTGTCCAATGGGTTGTAGTAGGTGCATGCAAAAACTGACAAACTTTATTGACTGCAAAAGAAATGTCGGGTCGAGTAAGAGTCAAGTACTGTAATTCTCCAACTATACTCCTGTAACTGGTGCTATCTTCCTGATTCAAAAGTGCCCCTTCTGTCAAGGGTAGTTGCTCTGAGCTGGACAAGGGGGTTGGAGAAGGCTTACAATTTTGCATACCAACTCTGCCTAACAGATCAGTCACATACTTTCCTTGTGATAAATGAATGCCATGCTCAGTTTTCTTTACTTCTATGCCTAAGAAATAATGTAAGTCTCCCAGATCCTTTAAAGCAAAATCAGCCCGAAGATCCTTTAACAGTGCTGTTATTGCTTCATTAGATGAGCTAGTCACAATAATATCATCAACATAAATAAGAACAAAGATGATGGTCTGAAACTTGTTGTAAATGAACAAAGAAGTGTCAGATTTGGATGGAAGAAACCCAAGCTTTTGTAGTTTCATACTCAGCCGACCATACCATGCTCTAGGTGCTTGCTTGAGCCCATACAAAGCTTTGTCAAGTTTATAGACATGAAAAGGCACATTTTTGTCCTCAAACCCAGGAGGTTGTTTCATGTAGACCTCCTCTTCCAGAACACCATGAAGGAACGCGTTCTGAACGTCTAGCTGTCTGAGACTCCACCCCCTGGAAACAGCAACGGAGAGCACAAGACGAATAGATGCAGCTTTGACAATAGGACTAAAAGTATCTTCATAGTCAATACCATAGCGCTGTTTAAATCCTTTTGCTACGAACCGTGCCTTGAACCGGTCAATTGTACCATCTGACTTGCGCTTAATTCTATAGACCCATTTGCAATCAATTAAATTGATACCTTCACGACGAGGAACTAGGTGCCACGTCTTATTGCGTTGCAAGGCAGAAAACTCCTCCTCCATTGCTTGTTTCCAGCGCGAATTACCAAGAGCTTCATGCAAAGTCTTGGGTTCACAAGATTCACCTGTCAAGCAAGTCAGAACATATTTTGCAATATTTTTGTAATTAATTCTGGAGGTAATTCCTTGTTGAAGTCGTGTACGTGGCGGTGTAGGAGCAGCCACAGGGGATTCAGCCGCAGGAGATCCGGGGGAGTGCACCAGATCCGCTGCAGCACGGGATCCCGAGGCAGATTCTGGAGCAGCGGATCGCGATCCAATCGCGCCAGGCGAATGAGGCGTCGCGTCGGGCGAATCACGCGTTGGTCGGGCCTCGGGAGCAGCCCGGTCGGTTGGTGCGGGACCGCGCCAATGAGGCGTGGCTGGTGGAGGTGCGGCTGGCCCAGTAGCGCCTGTGATGGGCCCAGCGGTGGGCCCAGCGGCGCGTGGCGAGGGAGACGTGCGCCCACGGAACGGTCAGCCCAGCGCGTGCGGGAGAAGCCAGGCAGGGAGCCCGACAGGAGCGGGGAGGCGGGCCCTGGCGGCGATCCCGCGGCTGATCCGCCAGCGACAGATTCGCCTGCCCCTTCTGACGCAGACACCTGGGGAGATCCCGAAGCAGATTCGCCAGGAGAATGCGTGCACATGAAATATTGCCCTGTAGCTCGATTTTGTACACCATTTTCAGCACTGTTTGCACCATTATGATCTGCAGTAGCTTCTGAAATAGAATACTCAGGTAAACCATTAGGAGAGTTAGGCAAATCTTGATCATCACAATTATTGATTTCCCCACTACCACTATTTGTGAGATGAGGGTCCAAAAGTAGGATCTCTTTGCGAAGGAGAGCGCCGGCATTTGGATGAAGTTTAGCAAAAGGAAACTGTGTTTCATCGAAGACGACATCGCGAGAAATATAGACACGGCCAGTTGAGACATCTAGACACTTGACTCCTTTGTGTTGAGCACTATAACCCAGAAAAACGCACTGTTTGGAACGAAACATGAGTTTTCTGTTGTTATATGGGCGGAGATTGGGCCAACATGCACAACCAAAAATACGAAGAGGAGCATAGTCTGGTTTAGAATGGAAAAGACGCTCAGTGGGCGTTTCATTCTTAATAACTCGGCTAGGTAGGATGTTAATAAGATGAACGGCAGTGAGATAGGCTTCATCCCAAAACTTGAGGGGCATGGAAGCAGCCGCAAGTAGGGAGAGTCCTACTTCGACAATGTGTCTGTGTTTCCGCTCTGCGGAGCCATTTTGCTGGTGTGCGTGGGGGCATGATACATGGTGAAAAATGCCTAACTTCTGAAAGAAAGAATTTAGCTTTTCGTATTCGCCGCCCCAGTCTGACTGGACAGCGATGATCTTTCTATCAAACTTCCTTTCTACAAGAGCTTGGAAATTGAGAAAGACTTGAAATATATCAAATCTTTTCTTAAGAAGATAGATCCATGTATACTTGCTATAATCATCAATAAAGCTAACATAGTAGGCATGTTTCCCAACAGAGAGAGGAGCAGGACCCCATACATCTGAAAATCTGAGTTGCAATGGCTTAACAGAAATGCTAGTGGAAACAGGATAAGGCAACTGATGGCTTTTTGCTCTTTGGCAAGAATCACAAATAGTTTCAGAATTGTGCTCCCCAACAATTGGGAGTTTATTTTTGCTAAGAATTTGTTTGACAATGGAAAAAAAAAAGGTGGCCTAAACGGGCATGCCATCTCTCAAACGACAGCTTGATGGCACTACACACTTGTTTATTGAATCTGCTAACTTGAGGGATCAACGGGTACAGTCCATCCACGCATCTACCTCGATAGAGGATTTGCTTCGTGACCTGATCCTTGATCAAAAAGAAGAATGGGTGAAATTCTAAAAATACATTATTGTCAAGGGCAATGCGATGAACGGATAGGAGATTTTTTGATGAAGTGGGACAATGCAAAATATTGTTCAAGTGAATATCTCTATGTGGGGAACGGATAATTGAATGACCAATATTGCTTATCTCCATACCTGTACCATCGGCGTTATGAACTTTCTCATGACCGTGATATTTCTCATGCATGGTGACCTTCTCAAGCTCATGGGTGATGTGGTCAGAAGCGCCAGAATCAGCATACCAATTTGTATCTACTCCATATGACTTGTTGGCTTCTGCGGCAACTTTCTTTTTTTGTGAGTTGTCATCTGCATAACGCAACTTGCATTGCTTTGCAATATGATTAGTTTTCTTGCAAATTTGACACTTTCCTTCATATTCATCATACCCTCGGAAGTTGTTGTTGTAGTTGTTCTGGCCTCCCCTGTTGTTGTTGTAGAAGGGGCGACCACCGTTGTTGTAGTTGTGTTCTCCGCTGCCTCCGGAGTTGGAGTAGGGGCCACCATAGTTACCACCATGGTTGCCACCACCATCACCGTAGTGGCCGCCGCTGCCACCACCGTGGGGTTGGGGTAGTGACCGCCACCGCCGCCGCCGTAGTGACCGCCACCACCGCGAGAGCCACTGCCACCGCCGCGGTAGCCTTTGGAAGGGCCACCCCGTCCGCGGGAAGCGGCGTTGGCCGATGATTTGAAAGCTTGGCTGTCGGTGCCCTGGAACATCTCAACCCTCTGATCACAAGTAGATACCATACCGAAGAGTTCGTCGACGGTGGTTGGCTCAGGACGCACGTCCAGGGCGCTGATGATGGGCTGATATTCCATGTCGAGCCCGGATATGATGTGAGACACGAGTTCATCCTCATCGATGGGTTTCCCAGCCGCTGCAATCTCATCAGCGAGACCGCGCATGTAGCCAAAGTATGCAGCAGCAGACTGAGTTCCCTTCTGGGCAGTGGTGAGGGAGATGCGGATGTGGTTGCAGCGGGAACGGGATTGGGCAGAGAACATGTTGGCGAGGGCGGACCAGATGGCATGGGAGGTTTCAAGAGATGCTACTTGAACTAGAACTTCTTTCGAGAGATTGCGGAGGAGGTATGCGACGATCTGTTGGTCTTGGATGAGCCAAGGCGCATAAGCAGGGTT
Organism: Triticum aestivum; assembly: GCF_018294505.1. Classification (NCBI taxonomy): domain Eukaryota; kingdom Viridiplantae; phylum Streptophyta; class Magnoliopsida; order Poales; family Poaceae; genus Triticum; species Triticum aestivum. Next base: position 511,600,352 of record NC_057814.1, read on the forward strand.
CACAGTCACCTGATCTTTGCCCTCGGCGTTCTTGCTGGTGATGGTTTTGGGTGGCGCTTCTAGGGTTTTGTCGACGTACCCGAAGAGGCCCGCCCCCATGATCTGGGAACGAGCTTGGGCACGCCAGAGAACATAATTGGAACGAGTGAGGGGTTCGGAGACGTTGTTGTTGAGGCCGGTGGAGACAACCGAGGTGGACGTCGACATTGTCGAGTTTGGAGGTGGAAGAAGGGATGGCTAGACGAAGGGGAAGAGGGTAGCTCTGTATACCATGTGGAAGATCGTAATGAAGCGTCTCAACCTCCAAACAGGAGGCCCGCGGGGTATATATTCATTGGTTGGGGCGCACCTCCCAATAGCGCATACATATCGTAACAGAGAGGAGATACATCGGGGGATTACAGAAGAAGAGATAGAAAGATAAATAAAAACATTGTTAGGATAAATCTATCTCTAACTACCTTGGCGTGGTACACAAGATAATGTCTAACAGAGTTCACCCAAGCTCCTCGTCCTCGCCGGGCCAGCAGGGATCGAGCCGTTGCTGGCAAATGCTGACCGCAAGAAGGCGAGGAGGGTCAAGGCTAGGAGCACGGGAGGTCAAGCTGGCGTGAGCGATGCCTGAGCTGGCGTGAGCGATGCCTGACGCCGTCATGCTAGAGACCGAGGCAGCAACAATTAATCTCTTATGTATGTCACTCAACTTCGATTTGGCGAACTTGTGGAGATACATACGAAGAAGTTGTCCCTGAGTACGGTGCGCTAGTTGCCAGCTGCATGCCCAGCCACTCAGCATCCTCCAAGTACTCCGATGGGTTGCCATCTATTCCCTTCGTTTCTAAATATTTGTCTTTTTAGAAATTTCAACAAGTGAATACATACGAAACAAAATGAATGAATCTACACTCTAAAATATGTCTATATACATCCGTATGTGGTAGTCTATTTGAAAGCACTGAAAAAACAAATATTTAAGAACGGAGAAAGTATGTCGGCACCATGAGGCCAATGACCGGAGCGCAAGAAGGCAAGCCCACAGGACACCCTTCACCGCAGGGCTGAGCCGGGGGCTCACGCATTGCACAGAGCCCCCGATCTGGGTGCCTGCGCCGGGAGATGAAGTGGCGCACAGGGGCGGTGGCATCAGGGGTGCGTCTCCAGGGGTAGGGGAAGCAGAGTCGCAGCAAGAGAGCTTGGGTGGGGATTATTGCAGCCAGCTGGATCTAATCAGGTATGGGCTAAAAGAAGAAGAAAATCACCTATTCTTGGACTTGGACCCGGATACGCTCGTTTTTTTCCTGAATATTGGATACGCTCCATTGTTCCTAGGCTATACTGTATACGACTTTGGACTCACATAACCAAGTGCACGGAGGAACGAATCGGCACAAGACGACGTAGGAGGACAGGAGGATCTCAACCATCAATCTTTATGGTTAACATAAAATCAACGGATATAAAACGGTGACATATATGAAGAACTATGAAAGTCTCTGTCCTTTATTGTTAGATAAAGATCCCATAGCGAACAACAAAATCCTAAGAGGTAAAGCTTTCATTTTTGTGAAAGAATTTACTCTTCCCAGTTGCTTTTTCAAGTCATGTAGATCCATCTGGATCAAATAAATTTACATATGATTATGTTAGTCAAGCAAATAAGATCTAATCCACGGGCACTCACACGGTGACACTATCAAATACTATGATTGTGTCTGATACCCCCTTCGTCCCAAACTAAGAGCATCTACAGCCGAACCTCTCAAACCTGTCTCATGCGTTTCGGGCGGGCCGCCCGGTCACTTTTCGGTCACTTTTCGAACCCCTCAAACAGCTCATAGACATCTGGGCTGACCGGCACCCCATGTTCAGCCCAAATATAAGGTGGATAATGGGGCGCCCGGGCACACCCATCACGTCGGTCTGACGTCGGGGTCCCACACGGAAACACCCGGAAACCACGGACGCCGCGTCCGTCGTCGCGTGGCGCTGCTTCGGCTCTTCGCCCAAGACCAAATCCGGCTATTTAAGCCGGCCGGCGTCCCGCAACCCTAAACCACCCCTCTCCGTGCAGGCAGTCCGAACCCATCCACCTCCTCCCTCTCCCGCTCCGGCGCTCTGCCCACGTCCGACGCTCTGCTATTGTCCGACGCTCTGCCATTGTCCGGAGAAAGATCACCTACTACGCCATGCTGATGCCGGAGCGCCGCTATGAGGTCCGGCCGTCTTCACAATGAACGTGCGTGTGTACGACACACGCGCGGCACATCTTGACCGTGAAAACGTGCCGCGCATGAAGACGTTCCATTGCGACTTGCGACTTCACAATTCATTCCATTGTGTCGTACACGCGCGTTCTTGACCGTGGAACGCGCGTTGTTGATGTTCCACACGCGGCACGTCTTCACAATTCATTCCATTGCGACTTGCGACTTGCGACGTTGCTCATGGCTCCACCCGTCCATCTCACTTTTCATCCGTGGAAAACCGGACAAGACTAGGAGTCCATGCCAAGCGTCACTGCTTTCGCTTTATCTCCAGACAATCTACGGTACGGGAGACAAACCAAATGTACGGCTCGGGAGACGGGGCTCCTCGGTGTGCCGCTTGGGCACACGCTGGGTTTCCTTTCCACGGAAACCGTACGACTGCCCCGGCGACCACTTCCGTGACAAAGTAATGGCAGTGACCCTACACTGCACTGAACGACCAGTCAACGTGCATTGAACGCTGGACGAAAATAATTGTTGATGGACCTTACTTGTCTGATGGACTTCATTGAAAAAGGCTCGGGCCTCGCTTTAAAAATAAAGTAACGACCAGTCAACGTGCATTGAACGCTGGACGAAAATAATTGTTGATGGATCTTACTTGTGTGATAGACTTCATTGAAAAAGGCTCGGGCCTCGCTTTATAAATAAAGCAACGACCATACAACTCGACATCACACCACACACGCGCGAGGTAGGATACAACAGTGCATAAGAACATCAACATCACCCCAACCCACTCCAAGCCCGCAACGACCGCTTGAAGTTGTCGGAGTTCTCCACCGTGGTAGAGGCGTCAGGAAGAGACGAGCTACGCCCGATGAACCATGGACTCCAAGACGGCGTGTTTAGGAAGGGAGCGGCTCCAGAGCACCGCCATCCCCTGATCCAAAAAGATCATGGTTTTCACCCGGAGCAAACCGAAGGACAGTAGTCGCGACGATGCCCATGGACGACGCTGTCGTCGGCCTGGCCCAAGCCAAACAAGGATTATCCCCCGACACACGCTATCCGCCTCCGGGACCACCATTGACCGCCAAACACCGGTCACCACGCCACCCACACGCCCATGGCCACCGGCCCGCACCTGAGTTGCAAGCCCGACCCATAGGCGCCACCAACCAACAACCTCCCCGGGCCTTTTAGACTACCTGCATGGATGTCATGACAGAAAGGATCACCTTTGAGTGGAATTGGCAAAAAAGACCACCTGCACCGTGGCGGCAGGTGAGGCAAACTAATGACCATGCAACCATGGATAAACAGTGTTGCCGCCACAAAGCATAGCGTGTCACATGCCGCACTTGCCACCACGAGGCAGATGGTCTTTTTTTGCCAATTTTCACTCAGAGGTGGTCCTTCTGTCATTACACCCGCACAGGTGGTCTAAAATGTCAAAAAATCCCGCTACGGCAACAGTTCATTAAGGCATTATTTTATGTTATAGAGAAAATATGTTGTCTAGAAAACAATTAGCTAAAATTTGAGGTTTCAAACTTGAAAACTGAAATTTGACTAAATGTTTAATCTAACAGTTCACATAGGAGATTATTTATGGTTTTCTATATTTCTTTACATTTTTTGGGGAGATTTGAATTTGCAGCTAATACCCCATGACACCTTGAGCGAACCGTCAAAGATTGGTGGATCGACCGCTCGAGGGAACGTCCAAAATCGTAAAGCTTGGGCATCCCTCTTGGAAATTCGCAGGGACACGCAGGTGCGGAGGCCAGCATTGGCCCTGCCCGGCCACTCGATTTCCTCGCGATTCGCAAAGTAGTTGGATTTCGCATGAGGGCATGACAAGTTTAAAGTTTTAATCGTTAAAACTTACCATTTTGCATATGAAAATTCCAATTTTATCGGTCGCGAGTATCAAGTTTCGGTGTTGAAACTTCAAGCAATTTTTTTGTCGGTCACATGTATTGAAGTCATGATTTTGTCGCTCGTACTAAGTTTCGAGAGTTGAAACTTAACATTTTTTGTCCAAATTCATCAAATTGTATCCAAAATGGATTTTATTTGAAATCCATCATCACGAAAAACAAGAATATGAAAGGGAGAGCTGTTTTGGCTCATGGGAACATATGCTCCCTAATGAACAGTAAATTCAAAATGAATAGTAAATAAAATTAAAAAATTCTAAAAAATTTATGTAGATGTTCTTGTTAGTGTAACAAGTGTGCTTGCCAATTTTCACGCGAAACGGGACAACGGTGATTCGTCAGTGAAAAAACAAAAATATGTGTAACATTTGAGGTAACATTTGTCGTTCAACTTGTTCTTTTTGCACTGATCAAAATAATTAAATTTTCATCCTAAAAATTTGCAAGTAGCGTTTTGGTGTGACAATGATCACATCTTTTTTTTTCAAAAAAATTGACAATTGAAAAAAACATTTTTGATGGGCAGGAGCATATGCTCCCAAGAGCCGAATTGGATGTCTAAATATGAAAGTAGAACTTAATTTGAACTTTTTATTCAAACGATATGGAAGTTTGAAAATCAAAAACCAAAAGAAAAAGCACGCGCGAGGGACCTGGTGCTCCCGCACCTGCATGCCCCAAATCCTTCCCCGCATCCCTCAACATGCTCATTTCTTTGTATATCTGGAATGAAAGGAATGCGTGTGTCGACGTGTCTTCCGCAACAAGTCCTCAACGTCTCCAATCTTGGCTAACAACATCAAGCTCAAAGCATCTCTTTGGGTTGCCACAAGGGCAAAAAGAATACGGATAATCATTCCAGGAGAGTAATCATTTTGTAGGTTTTTAAACTTAATTTGTTTTGTAATTCAGGGCATGTATAACACACTCTATTTTCTTCTTAATTAATAGATGAGGCAAATATTTGCCTCCATTTAAAGAAATTGTGGTGGTTTCAGTAAAACATTTAAAAGAACCCTTGCCCCAAGTATGGTTGTTTGGTGCAATTTTATTGAAATCTTAAACATGTACGGAACATGCTTAAATGCTTAAGAAATCAAGGGTGTCATTTTAGAGTACTTTTATAAATACAGTAAAGCATTTGTGTACTTTATCTAAAGCAACAAACACCGTGTGACACATTTCTGAAACATGGAAAAGGTCAATATAAGTACACAAACATATTAGGATTATGCGAATATGTTCCAAGAAAATTTGTAAAAAAATATCGAAACGCGCTGAAATTCGTTTGAAACTTGTCTAGAAACATTTTAATCTGGATTGATTCACAGTTTTAAGAGAAAGAAAAGGAGAGGTTTGGTGTGTGTATTTCCACTTTGAACAGTAGAGATGATCATGGCTGGTTGGTGGATCATCCTATAGCACTGTCTCGATAAGCAAAAATAATAATCGTTGTGCTCGATGCACTCAATCTAATCTTTATCTAACATTAAAGAACGGAGGCTTTCATAGTTTTTCATCCATCTATTAATTTTTCTATATAATCATACGTTTATTAGTCGTTGTTCACGCGTCTGGTTGCTTGGGCCACCAGCAGCGCATCGGGCCGCATAGAATCCTTCCTGATCTCTTCGAGCGATTGTACTTCGAATCGGATTAGCACAACGCCTAAAAAAGCACCTGCATCTTTTTTATAAAGATGTACATCAGATCTGCTTAAATATTCGGTAATGATAACTGCCGAACGTTCGGTTTCTGGCCGTCCCGGCCCGAACGTCCTCATCGCTGTCCATCTCGCCGCACGAATTTTGGAGCATACAAAGTCACCACGTCAGCCCACAAACTCATTCGGGATGAACTATCCCTCCCGAACGCCGCCCACTCCTCTGCCTCACTCTTTTCCCCCACTCTTCCCTTATCCTCCCCCGACCGCCTCTAATCTGGCGAGGCCCGCGGATCCCGGCGACTCCCGGCGAGAAGCCCGAGCTAGATGCGCGGTGCGAGAGCCCCGGATGGCGGTAGATGGCTGGATCCCACCCAAGAACGCCAGGGCACGGAGACGAACCGCGCGGCCGTCTCCATGAGTGGCGGCTCGCCGAAGGCCGGGTGGCCGCGTGGGTATGACCGGGTCGAGGTGCTCACCGCCGATCGCGCGCGCCTGGAAGCGGAGAGCGAGAGGCCCTCCATGCGCGGCCGTCTCCATGAGCGGCGGCTCGCCGGAGGCCGGGCGGTGGCGTGGGTATGACCGGGTCGAGGCGCTCGTCGCCGACCACGCGCGCCTGGAAGCGGAGAACGTGGCCCTCCACGCGCGGCCGTCTCTATGAGCGGCAACTCGCCGGAGGCCGGGCCCGGGCGACGGCGTGGCTACGTCCGGGTCGAGGCGCTCGCTGCCGACCGCTCGCGCCTGAAGCGGAGAACGAGACCCTCCACGCGCGTCTCCTCTAGGTGAGCCGAGGGTTCCATTCCCTTCTATGCCCGTACGTAGCTGACGCTGGTTGTTGTGTTTATGACTGAAGGCGAAGGCGAGCAGGAGGAAGCGGAAGACGACCTACATTGAGCCGCCCCTCTCGGGTAATCCCAAGATCGCCGGTGAGCACACACCGCCCGACCCTCGTTTCTTGGTGACAACAATGTGTAATCTCCCCTTGTTGGTGCTACTCTTGGTCTGATTTTGGATGATCTGCTGGGTTGTTTGTGGAGGAAAACCTGGCACTACTTTTTGCCTTGTTTTGTCTCAAACTGCGATTTGCTCTTAATTAGGTGACGAATTTAGTGGGCATTCGGCTATTTATCTTACTGTTGGACCAAGGACCTACTCTCTTTATCAAGTTATGTTGCTGCTGATATGTGTCATCGCCTTGGGTCCTCAATGTAGAGCTCCATGAAAATGACTCATAGGATTCCAGTAATTGTGAGGCTCCTTTTCACATCGATTTACTTACTTGTCATCTTGCATTCATGTCAGTTCTGGAAAAATTATGAGTAGAACAAAATGGAGGTAGAAGACATGGAGAGCTTACTCAAAACAATCGGACCATGGGGAGTCTGTTCTAGAGAAGTGGATTTTGTTCTAAAGGTTCTACATCTCGCCGTGTTTTCTACAAATTGTGCAGCTCGTGTCTGAGGTATGAATCGTGCCCACGCCTCTCCTATTCCAGTTCTTCTACTAACTAATGTGAGTTTTCTCGAGACGAGTTGCCGTCGTGCTGATTGTTGGATTTTTAGAAGATAATCAACAGGGGTTCTTGCTTAGTGTAGTACTTTGGGGACTGGAACGTATGTATTAGCTGCAGGAGATGAATCCTCTAGAATTTGTGTCCTGCTAATTGGCACAAATGTGGGTAGATGTTGCCATGGCACATTTGCTGCAACATTTTGGTGTAGGCTGCCAGTTTTGTGGTTTTGTTCAGGAGCACATGGCAAGTTACAGATTAAAATGTCCCCCTCCCCCTAAAAATGATGGCAAATTTGTTTCCAGTGATGACAAGTTGATATGCACCCCCACTACAAATTTGTCATGTTTTGTGCTTCGCAAACATCAATATTGCCATGGCAAAAATACTTGTATTTCACATGGAAAATTTTAGATTAAGTTGCCATGGCAACTTTTATTTTAAGTTGCCATGGCAAATTTTTACTCCATTTTTGCCATGTCAAATTTAACTCATTTTTTTGCCATGGAAAAATACTTTTATTTCACATGGCAAATTTTGGATTAAGTCGCCATGGCAAATTTTCTTCTAAGTTGCCATGGCAAATTTATTGTAAAGGGCATGGCAAATTTACATTTATAGAACATGGCAACTTTTACTATGTATAATTGTGTAGCCATGAGATTTTTTTAGTTATTTCCATGGCAAAAGTACTACATTTTTGCCATGGCAAATTTGACTCCATTTTATACCATGGCAAACTTCTTTAATTAACATGTTAAAAAACATGCAAACTTGCCATGGAAAAGTTATAGATGTTCAAAAACATGGCAAACTTTGCCATGGTAACTTTAGATGTTCAAAAACATGGCAAACTTTGTAGATGTTCAAAAATATGGCAAATTTTCCGTGGCATTTTAAAATGGTCAAAAACATCGCAAACTTTAATGTGTGCAAAAACATGGTAACTTCTTTTAATTAAGTTTGTTAAAAAACATGGCAAACTTTTTTTAATTAACATGTTCACAAACATGCAAACTTGCCATGGAAACAAAAGATGTTCAAAAACATAGCAATTTAAGATGTCAAAAACATTTGCAAACTTGCCATGGCAAACTTAAGATGTGCAAAAACATGTCAAACTTCTTTTTTAATTAAGTTTGTATAAATACATGGCAAACATGAACATGACAAACTTGCTATGGCAACTAAAGATGTTAAAAAACATGGCAAGCTAATATGTTCAAACCCATGGCAAACTTGCCATGGCAACTAAAATCAATATTTGTTTATAGATGTGAATTTTTCCATGGCAACTAAATGCATTTTTTGCCATGGTTCGTTGTGTCTTTTTGCCATGTCCGTCCGAAGAATGTTTGTCATGGCCATTTTACCAATTAGTTTGAGAACACGGCAAGTTCTTTCAAGTTTGAGAACATGGCAAAAAGGTTTGATCCTTTGAAATTTGTTTTGCCATGGGGATTACATGAACGATATCATTACAACTTAAGATGTTTTCTTTATTTATTGTTCTAAAAAAAATCTGTGTCTAGAGAGAACCTTTTTCACCATATCACTTCATGGAAAGTTTTTTTTTTGTAAATTTCGTAGTGATGGCAACTTTTCGTACTGTAGAGATGCAGATTGCCATGAACTTCTTCCTTTTTTTGTGCCATTTTTGAAAACATAAACTTGAACATGGCAATTTATTTCATAGAATGGCAATAGTCAATGACATTTTTATCGTGCAAAAGACCAGTGTTTATTAGTCACAGAAAAACTAAGTTTTTTATAGTCATAACTTAATATGGGCTTTATTTTTCGTTTTTCTTTTCACAGGAAAAAGGCCTGTAGGCCCACTTTCTCTACTGGATCGTGTGCTTTGTGTAACGACAAGTTCGATCGTCACGGGAGGTGAGGCGTTCGGGCTGGAGGTTCTTTTCCACGAACGAATTCGTTGGATCCTTCTCCACTCCAGCACGAACGAGTCGTTCGGTCTGGGAGTCTCCCAGGCCAAACGGTCGGCACTTATCGGTGTCCTATATATTATAAGCAATTTCTCCTCTTCTCTAGAGAGAGACGAGGAATCAAATCCGCCGGCTGCCTACCACGTATGCCTGCGCACGGTGCCTTTGCAGTCCGGGCCTCCTTCGCTCCCCTGTTCGTCGACGGTTGCAGTCCATGGCATGCACGCCTTTGCGAGTGGCGTCGACGGTTCTCGCATGGCCTGGCATGGTCAGCTCGCCACGGCGGCGACGCACCTCGTTCGTCAGGGGAATAAGAAGACGACGGCGCAAAGTCCTCCCTGGCGTCGCACAAGCCGCGCTGCTCCTGCCGAGGAAAACAGCAACATGACCTAGACGTCAGGGAGAGCGGGCGCACTCTGTAGCGGCGGCCGTGCTGCTCGGGAAGTCAGCAGCGTGACCTTGACGTCAGGAAGAGCGAAGGTCGCGCTGAACACAAGGCGGAGTGAGGCAGAGAACAGCAGCAGGGCGACCTCAGCGACGGGGAGAGCAACGCGGTAGGAGAATGGCGGGGGCTGGCCACGACGTCCGCGTCGAAGGCAGCAGGCGCCGCGGCCAGAGCCTCCATCCCCGACCAACCGACGCCGGCGCCAGGAGAGGACGTGGCCGGAGGATGCGGAGGGGCAGGGGCCCGCCGCGGATTCATCGGACGGCAGCGGGAGCTCTGGCCGCGACCCCGACGTTCTCGGCTGGGAGGCACAGCGGGCGGAGCGACGCGCGAGATCCGGCAAGTGGCAGCGTGGAGGGGTCGCGGGGACACGCAGGGAGGCGATGAGTAGCCTGGGCGGCGGCACACGAGGTGAGGGATGCGAAGGGAAAGGAGACAGTTTGGAGGGCGGTGTGATGGGAATGGATGGAGCAGGGGAGCCGACGCGGCACCGCAGCGTGGGCACGTCACATCCCCTCTCTCCCTCCGCGTGTTGTGCTGCCGCTGAAATCAGGCAGGGCCGACCGGAGTTTTGTCAGGTCTTGGTGAAGCTTTCGAGGGCCACTGCCCTGGCCCCCGGGCAGCGGCTGGTGCGCGCTCATGTGTGTGTCCTGTGTCGCGTGGCATGGAAGGAAGGGGAGGCGCGCGCTGCCCTTGCGGCGGCAGTTGCGCGCGTGGGTATCGAGCTCTCCCCCTGGCCTGGCGGCTGGCGCTAGGGAGGGTTAGCTGTTAGCGGGGGCGCTGGGCTTGATCTATTTGGGCTGCTGGGACCGCTTCTGCTGCGCCCACTGCTAATTGCAATTTTCAAAAAAAAAAAAAACGCCTGAAAAAACATCCCTTCAGATGCTTTCGGGTTGAGAAACAAAAGGGGATTTAAATTGCAAAAGTGTGTTTATGGGTAATTTCCAAATAATGGAATAATTTATTTTAGCTCTTTATAATAATATTGGGAGGCTATGTTCATATAGGTTATAATATAAAAAGAATTACCATGTGAATTCCCTCGATTTAAAGGGATCAAATTCCATGTAATTTATCAATTCACATTTAATTTGGGTTAGCAATTTTTAATTCAAATTGAGGGTTTGAACAACCTGATTACAAATTAAAGCATCATGACATGATGCAATGCAACATAAAATAAAATAAATATTATAATAACAATTATGGAAAGAAAGTAGAAAATTGGTCTTGGGGGTGTTACAACAAGCGTAAATCCATGAAGGTGTTGCACGAAGCTTGGAGTGGGGTACGAGATGTGTGTGTGTCTTTTTTTTAGAGTATACCTTATACGCGAAAATTTGCATCCGAATATTGAAAAATATTATATAAAAAATCTCACTCTATCTGATGATAGCGCAAAGCTAAAGGAGGCACCGTCGGAGGGCATGAATGCGGCGTCAAATTTTTTTAATTGTGGACGCCAAAAATCCTACGATCATCGACGACGGTGATGAACATTAAAAGTGGTAACATAAATGAATCACTAGAAACGTGCCATGTTTTTTTCCTTTTAGTGCAACGCACAAACACATTAAATTGATTAATGGAAATATTAAAATAAAACCATTTTTTATAAAAATAATACATACATAAACGCTCACAAGTCACAAGCATGTTCATACACTCACATCTATAAATGCACACACGCATATCATGCCCTATGAACACCTCCGGGAGACTGAGCTGACAAGTCTTGAGAATGATTAAGTCACCACAAGCGCCTCGCTATCGATGCGAACATCGTCTCCCACTAAAAAACTATTCTGTCTTTATGCGACAACAATGTGTCAAACCTGGGATTTAATCACCGGTGAGATTAAGGAACCATTGCCCTCCTGAGTGGCCTTTTGTTTATTTGTACTTTTGTCATATTATAATATAAAAATATCGTAGAACTATTGTTCTATGGTTGGGGGTTCAAAAAAAACCCATCCAACCGGAGCTTGCTTCTCAATGTCAAAGAGAAAGTGACCAATACAAGTAACGATTCATACTTATTCAATGGCCACGCATCCATGCACCACGGTAATAGACATTAAAGCACGATATGTATTTCTTCTATACCTTTGACATGTGCCTACCTGCCCCACCGTCTTGCGTTGATTGGTGGTTTCGTGAACAAATCAAGTTTCTTCCCCGTTGCAACGCACGGGCATGTGTGCTACTTAAACAGAAGACAGGATCAAATGGGCCGAGTCCATGTAACACGAGGGAGGGTCAGGTAGCACGTCGGCCTCAGCCACCGCGCTCTCCAGCATCTGCACCACATGGTGCATGGTCGGCCGGAGCGACGGGTTGGGCTCGATGCACCAGAACGCCACGCGTGCGAACCTCTCCACTCTCTCCAAGTCCGCCGCCGCATCGTCGTCATCAGGCGGTATGAGCTCAGTCCTCTGGTTGCTCGCCAACTGGATCGCCCACCCGAACAGCGTGACCGTCTCCTCGCTGCCCTGGTCGACAAGCGGGTCCTGACACTTCCGGCAGCAGATCATCTCCAGCAGCACGACGCCGAAGCAGTACATGTCCACCTTGGTGTCGATCCGCGCGTCGCTGCGGAACCACTCCAGGGCGATGTACCCCCTGGTGCCCCTGATGTTGGTCACTGTGGTGGTGCACCTGCTGGTTGCCGAGCAGCTTGGAGATCCCGAAGTCGGTGATCTTGGGGGCGTGCGCGCCGTCGAGGAGTATGTTGTCCGGCTTGATGTCGCAGTGCATGATCGGGGAGACGCACCCGTCGTGGAGGTACTCGATCCCCCGGCGATGCCGAGCGCCGCCTGGGCGCGCCAGCTCCATGGCGGCCGCTCCGGCTTGAAGAAGAAGCCGCGTAGCGACCCTCCCGGCATGTACTCTAGCACCAACATCCGGTGCTTGCCTTCCTTGTAGTACCCGATCGTGCGGACCAGGTTCTGGTGGTGGATCTGCCCGATGGACTGCACCTCGTTGGTGAACTCCCTCTGCTATACTCGTTCAAGCTTATGAGCCTCTTCACCGCGATGAGGCGGTGCCGCGGGGACTTGAGCTCTCCTTGCTAGACCTCGCCGAAGCTCCCTTTCCCCAGCAGCTTCTCGAAGCCGTTGGTGGCTTTGTGGAGCTCCTTCCAGCTGAATGGTCTCATGCTCAACAACCCCTGGCCCTCTCTGTTCTTCTTGGTCAGGCAGTGCCTTGCCGGGAAGCCGCCGGGGATGGCCAGCAGCATGAAGGCCACGCAGACTGTCACGGCTAGTATGGTTCTTGTCCTCGCCGACACCCTGCCGCCCGTTTGTCAGCGCCGCCACCTCGGCGCAGTCGGTCCCTGTCGGAGTAATTAGCCACGGGTAGCCCCATTGGCCCCCATGGCGCTTCAAGACATCGAGGTCGGCTGCGCCCCTCAAGAATCAAAGACCAAAGCGCCGCCTTCACGCGGCCGGCTGCCAGAAGACGGTAAGGCTCAGCAGGCGGACATGAGGTGGGCCGACTCCTAGCAGGCGGCCCCAAGCGCCCTCAAAGTCTGCGCCCACATAAATACGATAAGACAGGGTGTGGGTACAGCGCGCCCTGCCCCCCCCCAAATCCAGGGCCAAGCGTGACCACAGTGCCCCGTACCGGGCGAAGATCTCCCGTCCGGCGCGGGACTGTTGCCACTCCACCCATGACGTCACCTATGGCGGAGAAGGCTATGCCTCCAGTACGGGCCGTCGGTACGGCCCACAGGCGGTGGGCCTTGCCAGTCAGTAAGAGGCCAGAGGGCGGCGAGCGCGGACCAGTCGGCATGAGGGGAGGCCGACTCCCACTAGGCGGCCCTCTCCCTCCCTCAAAGTCCGTGCGCCATTAATCAGAAGAGATGGGGAATGGCTACAGTGATCGCCCGCCAGGCGGCGGTACTGTAGCCACGCCTCCCCCGACAAATCACGCATCATTACCAGCATCGCTACAGTGCTGAGCAGCCGGCTAGACCCACGAGCTGCGGGCACGGCCTGTCGGCCAAGTATGAAACAACCAGCAGGGCCCACCAGGCGGTGGGCCCCAGCGGCCGGCGGAGAAGCCGGCGACCATAGACACTGACAGCCAGGTCCTACATCCGGCCAGATTACCTTTATACCCCTTGGGGGTAGGCCTATATAAACCCCTAGGGCACCCATGCAAAGGGTTCAGACTCCAGTTCATACACACCCACATAGAGAGAGAGAGGAAGCTAGGGCTAGCCTTGCTCTTCTTCCCCCTCTAGAGAAACAACTCAAGGAGCAAGCTTGTAGCCACCATTGTTGCTTGAGTGATCATGCGGAGACCCTGTAGAGTAGGACTAGGGGCGTTATCTCCTAGGAGAGCCCCGAACCTGGGTAAGATTCGCCGGCATGCATGTCTTCGCCTTATCCCATTTCCTGGCATCGGCGACGTCTTATTAGCCCCCTCCATGATAAGCCATCCTTTGGCATATGTCGCACGACACCTCCGACATTTGGCACCCACCGCGGGGCTAGGTGCGCCGTCGTCCAGAGATCTGTTCTGGACGGGAACCCTCTTCCTCCCCAGCGGGCGTAGCCAGCCTGGCACGCCCGACGGCGTCTGCGCCAACGCGCTGCAGGGCGCTGAGCTCGCCTACGCGGCGAGCTGCCTCGCTGACCTCATCGGCGAGGTCCGCCTCTCCGACGACCCCGCGCCAGATGCGGGAGCAGCCAGCTCCGAGAGCTGCCTCCTCGAGTTCCTCGGCAAGCTCGACATCGCCAACGAGCCCGCCTCCGACCTGGAGTCGATCGACTCCACCGACCCGATGCTCGTCGACTCCGACACGGCGTCGCTTGACGCCTTCCCCACCAACGTGGTGGTCATCAACGACCCTCTCCCTCGCGCCGACAGCATGGGCAGCACCGTCACGGAGGTGCTCATCATCAGCCACGACGGAGCCTCTGGTGGGGGTGCCCAAGACCCCCTCCAGGCGGCCCTGCGAGACCTGTCTGCGCCCATCCCAGAGGATGCTGACATCGAGACGCTGGAGGCCAGCCACGTCTCGCTCATCGAAAGCGCCAAGAAGTTGGCCACCATGAGACGCCACTCGGAGGCCTACCAGCGCGAGATCGATCGCGCCGTTGGCGGCATGCCGGCTGCCGGCGGACCCAGCTGCATTGACACGGTCCAGTAGCGTGGCGCTGGCATCGCCAGCATGTTCGGGGCAGACCACCCTGTCTATGCCACGCCCAAGGAGAACATACGAGCTGCCCAGGCGGCAGTAGACGAGCTGGACCACCTCAAGGGCGACGAGCGTCGCTACATGACCGAGCGTGTCCAGCAGCTCATTGACGCGACAGCCGCGCTGAAAGGATCGATATAGTTGGCTAGAACGGGGGTGAATAGGCAACTAACAATTTTTAGCTTTTCTTTACCAATTTAAACTTTGCATCAAAGTAGGTTGTCTAGATATGCAACTAGGTGAGCAACCTATATGATGCAACAACAATAAGCACACGAGCAAGCAAGGGATATAACACAAATAAGCTTGCACAAGTAAAGGCACGAGATAACCAAGAGTGGAGCCGGTGAAGACGAGGATGTGTTACCAAAGTTCCTTCCCTTTGAGGGAAGTACGTCTCCGTTGGAGCGGCGTGGAGGCACAATGCTCCCCAATAAGCCACTAGGGCCACCGTATTCTCCTCACGCCCTCACACAATGCGAGATGCCATGATTCCACTATTGGTGCCCTTGGAGGCGGCGACCAAACCTTTACAAACGAGGTTGGGGCAATCTCCACAACTTAATTGGAGGCTCCCAACGACACCACGAAGATTCACCACAATGGACTATGGCTCCGCGGTGACCTCAACCGTCTAGGGTGCTCAAACACCCAAGAGTAACAAGATGCAAGGGATTAGTGGGGGGAATCAAATTTCTCTTGGTGGAAGTTTAGATCGGGGCCTTCTCAACCAATCCCGAGCAAATCAACAAGTTTGATTGGCTAGGGAGAGAGATCGGGCGAAAATGGAGCTTGGAGCAACAATGGAGCTTAGGGTTGGAAGAGGTGGTCAACTAGACGAAAAAAGACACCCCTTATATAGTGGAGAACCAAATCCAACCGTTATCCACTTAACCAGCCCGCGACCTGCGGTACTACCACCCGGGAAAAGCGGTACTACCTCAAGGCCTCACGGTACTACCGCGACCGACCGCGGTACTACCGCTGCTACGACAGGAGCTAGGACAGGCCTGAAGCGCTGAGGCTGCGGGCGGTACTGCCGCAGGAGCGGTACTATCGCTCCCCCTTGCGGTACTACCGCAAGGCAGGATTGGCCTAGCCTGGGAAGGGTGCGGATGAAAAAAAATACATCCGTGCCAACTTCCGCTGAAAATCAATCGATGCAAAAATCCGACACGGTACTACCGCAGATGGCATGCGGTACTACCGCGCAGGGAGCGGATGTAAAAAAATACATCCGCCCCTACTTCCGCTCATGTAGCTGCGCCAGACCAGGACTCACGGTACTACCGCGCGCGTGGGGCGGTACTACCGCGTAGGGCGTGGACGTAAAAAATTACGTTCGCTCCTACACCCGCACGAGCAGCTGAGTCTGGTCTGAGACCACGGTAGTACAGCTCCGTAGAAGCGGTACTACCGCGGGCGTCTACGGTACTACCGCAAGGGCGTGCGGTACTACCGCAGGGGCCTGCGGAACTACCGCTCCGTGGAGCAGTACTACCGCATGCCCCAGAACAGCAACACTAGGAATTCTTCTCTCTGCATAGAAATGAGGAAAACGGAGGATGCTCCAAAGCGCAAGGGGAAAGGCGGTGTATAGGAAGGAAACATGTACGTGATGATTCCACCCGAACCTTTCCGAAGCGGACCCCCTCTTAATAGTATGGCTTTCCTACGACTCAGCTCCACCGAAAGGAAACGTAGAAAAACGCCGTCTTCAATAGTCTTCGAGGGGCACCAAACCGTCTTGTGCCTAGCGATGAAACGTCTGAAAAACTCATGGCACACGATTAGTCCACAAAAGCATTGTCATCAATCACCAAAACACTTTAGGGATAAATATGCCCTTACAATCTTCCCCTTTTTGGTGGATTGATCACAATATGGGATTTGCACAATGGGAAATGATATAGAGCATAGGCAAACCCCACATCTCTAAAATATAGACGGGCTCCCCCTAGATGTGTGCAATCTAGATATGTGCTTTGGGCTGCACGGCACACATACTAGGATCAACACTCCCCCTATATTTTATAGACAAGCCATATCTTGCAAGAATAAGGCTAACACTAAGCAAGATAGCAAACAAGAGCATAACATAAATAGCATAATATATCATAAGCTCACTTAGATACGATAGAGTGCATATGTCTTACACCATATGAAGGATAAGTCTCACAAGCGCAAACCAAACCAAAGCAAACGAAGTTCAACAGAAACGCAAACGAAACAACACAATAAAACGACTTGAAGTGTTGCACCGGGTTGAGAGAAATCTTGATGGCACTTTCATTGTCACACCAAAGAGGCGCTTTGTGACAAATGACACCGTAATCCTTTAAAGTTTTCCTCATCCATAAGAGTTGTGCACAACAACTACCGGCAGCCACATACTCCGCTTCGGTGGACGAGAGACACACACAACTTTGCTTCTTAGAAGACCAACTCACCAAAGAGCAACCAAGAAATTGGCACCCTCCAGAAGTGGACTTCCTATCCACTTTTTCTCCCGCCCAATCGGAGTCCGAATACCCTACAAGCTTGAAGTTTGCTCCTCTTGGGTACCATAAGCCAAAGTTTGGGATATGAGCCAAATATCGAAAGATTCGCTTGACCGCCACAAAGTGGCTTTCCTTAGGTGCGGCTTGAAACCGTGCACAAATTCCCACACTCAACATGATATCCGGTCTAGATGCACAAAGGTAAAGCAAGGATCCAATCATGGAACGATATACCTTTTGATCCACCTCTTTACCATTGGGATCAATGTCAAGTTGGCACTTGGTGGGCATTGGAGTGGAAGCCGGCTTGACATCACTTAGGTTGAATCTCTTGAGCATGTCTTGAGTGTATTTGGCTTGGTTGATGAAGGTTCCTTCTCTTCTTTGCTTCACTTCGAACCCGAGAAAGAACTTCAGCTCTCCCATTGAAGACATCTTGAACTTTGAGGTCATGAGTGCGGTAAATTCCTCATTGAAAGCTTTGTTAGGGGAACCAAAGATAATATCATCAACATATAGTTGGCACACAAACAACTCCCCTTTGACCTTCTTAGTAAAAAGAGTGGGGTCGATTAGCCCCACTTCAAATCCACGGTCTTGTAGCAACTCGGTAAGGTGGTCATACCAGGCACGTGGGGCTTGTTTAAGGCCGTAGAGTGCCTTATCGAGTTGATACACATGATCGGCAAAGTAGGGATCCTCGAACCCGGGGGGTTGCTTGACATATACCAACTCATTAATAGGACCACTAAGAAAAGCACTTTTCACATCCATTTGTTGTAACTTAAAGTTGTGATGGGAAGCATAAGCAATCAACAAACGAATGGATTCAAGGCGAGCAACGGGAGCAAAGGTTTCACCGTAGTCGATACCCTCGACTTGGGAGTAGCCTTGTGCCACCAATCTAGCCTTGTTGCGGACGATGGTCCCATGAGCATCTTGCTTGTTCTTGAATATCCACTTGGTTCCAATGACATTGTGGTTCCCTGTTGGCCTTGGCACCAATCTCCACACCTTGTTGTACTCGAAGTTGTGGAGTTCTTCATGCATGGCATTAAGCCAATCCGGATCTTCGAGCGCCTCATATACCTTTTGGGGTTCAACACAAGAGACAAACGCGTGATGTTCACAATAGTTTGCCAATTGTGTATGAGTGCTTACCCCCTTTTGGATGCTTCCAAGTACATTCGTCATGAGATTACCCTTGGTGGAGAGCTTGGAAGCAATCTTGGCGGCACGACGCTCCAATTCCTCCTCGGGAGTGAGTCGAGGAGTGGTCACTTGATCATCTTGAGCGTCGTCTTGAGCTTGTCCTTGATCTTGAACTTGCTCGGAGGAGAGAACTTGGCCTTGGGCATCACTTGGTGTTTCAACACCATCTTGAGATTGATCTTGCCCTTGGACTTGTTCATGAGGTTGAGGGCCTTCATTTTGTTCTCCGGAAGCATGTGGGCCTTGGGTTGGTGATGGCTCCACATGAGTGGAGCATTGTCCTTCTCCTTCGGCCACAAGGGGTTCCTCAATGGGTAGGATAAAACCAACTCCCATTCTTCTTATGGCTTGGGGAGGAATTTCATCACCTACATCACAAGTGCCACTTTGCTCCACTTGGGAGCCGTTATTCTCATCAAACTCCACGTTACACGTCTCCTCAATAAGACCCGTGGACTTATTGAGGACACGGTAAGCATGGAAGTTTGTAGCATAACCAACAAATATGCCCTCATAAGCTCTAGCCTCAAATTTAGACAACCGAACACCTTTCTTGAGAATGAAACACTTGCACCCGAACACCCGAAAGTACTTGAGGTTGGGCTTGTTACCGGTGAGTATCTCATATGGAGTCTTGTTCAAGCCTTTGCGGAGGTAGAGCCGATTTGATGCATGACACGCGGTGTTGATGGCTTCGGCCCAAAAGTTGTATGGAGACTTGAACTCCGCCATCATGGTCCTTGCCGCATCCATCAACGTCTGGTTCTTCCTCTCCGCTGCACCATTTTGTTGAGGGGTGTAAGGTGCGGAGTATTGATGCTTGATCCCCTCATCACTAAGAAACTCATCCAAGGTGTAGTTCTTGAACTCGGTGCCATTGTCACTTCTTATTGTCAAGATCTTTGCATTGTGTTGACGTTGGGCTTCATTTGCAAAGTCAATGACGGTTTGTTGGGTCTCGCTCTTCCTCTTGAAGAAATATACCCAAGTGTATCTTGAATAGTCATCCACAATCACCAAGCAATACTTCCTACCCCCAAGACTATCAAAGGATGGAGGCCCAAAGAGATCCAAATGAAGGAGCTCCAAAGGCCTCTTCGAGTAAATGATAGTCGTGGGAGGGCGAGCCTTCTTATGTAGCTTTCCTTTGATACAAGCACTGCAAGCACGGTCTTTGGCAAAACTAACATTCGTTAGTCCACGGACATGGTCCCCCTTGAGAAGATTTGCAAAGATCTCATATTGACATGGGCTAAACGGCGATGCCAAAGCCATCCCACGTCAACTTCAGCCATTAGGCATGTCGCGGTCTTAGTGGGTCGCTCCGAAAAGTTAATCACATAGAGACCGTTCTCGACATGCCCAACAAAGGCTACTTTAAGAGTCTTGCTACACAAGAGGGCCACGGTATCAATATCAAAGAAAGTGGCAAAACCCATGAGTGCAAGTTGACGAACGGAAAGTAAATTGTATGCAAGGGACTCAACAAGCATGACCTTCTCGATCGTGAGATCATGACAGATGACAACCTTGCCAAGCCCCAATACCTTAGAGGACGAGGCATCACCCCACTCGACATTGGTGGGCATAGATGGAATCTTGTGAACATCCACCACCAAGTCCTTGCTCCCGGTCATATGATTAGTTGCTCCACTATCGAGCAACCATGATCCCCCACCGGAAGCAAACACCTACAAGAAATCAATGCTTGATTTTAGGTACCCATTTTGTAATGGCTCCTTTGATGTTAGTAACAAGGGTCTTAGGAACCTAAATAGACCCTTCAATGTACTCATTAGGAGAACCAACAAATTTGGCATAAACATGCCCATCACTTGCACGGCACAACACATAAGAAGGGTTAAAGTCGCCGGCTTTGTTGGAAGGAGTGGCATTGCCTTTCTTGACACCACCACCCTTCACATTGTTCTTCTTCTCCTTGGAAACACCCTCTCCCTCCTTCACAAATGTTTGCTTAAGAGGGGGAGGTCGTTTGGTCTTGTCATTCTTCTTCTTGTTCTTGGGCATGGGTGCGAACCCAATCACTTCCTTGGCCACAACTTCCTTTTGATTGCTTAAAAGGTCGTTGAGGTTCTTCTCACCTTGAATGCACGACACAAGGCCTTTCTCAAGTTGCTCCTTCAACTTAGTATTCTCCTCAACAAGATGCACATGCTCACAACAAGGGTTAGTAGCATTTGCATTATCAATTAACACCATATGAGGAAAGGTGGCTTTCTCCTTGGTTAGCTTCACTTGGAGTTGATCATGAGACTCCTTGAGGCTAGCATGAACACCTTTCAAGGCCTTGTGAGCCTTGTCAAGTATATCAAACTTCTCCATGAGTCTAGCAAGATCAACCCCAAGTTTGGCCTTCTCGGAATTTAGCACACGAGATACAACAAGAGCATGATCAAGATCTTTCTTTAATTTAGCATGATCATCGTTGTGTGACTCCTCAAGAGCCAAACGAAGACCACGCTCTTCTTCAAGAGCATTGGAAAGATCCAAAATCTCATCGGCATAGTCATGACTATGCCCCT
Source organism: Triticum aestivum (assembly GCF_018294505.1). Lineage (NCBI taxonomy): Eukaryota > Viridiplantae > Streptophyta > Magnoliopsida > Poales > Poaceae > Triticum > Triticum aestivum. The sequence continues at coordinate 511,621,531 of NC_057814.1, forward strand.
CCATCTTAGAGATGGTATCTTCGTGAGCCTCGATCATGTCATTGGCTTCACCAAGTTGTTCCAAGAGAGCAACGAAGTGCTTCTTGGATTTACCCTTGAGTTTACCCATAAAGGACTCAAACTCATTCTCCTCCACATTAGATTCCTCATGTTCCTCAATGCAATCCACCAACGAAGGATCATTAATGATGCTAGTTTTGATATTGGGAGTTACCTTGTTGGTGGCTTTCTCCATGAGGCACTTGGCGGTGATGCTTTCATTTGGTGAGTCGAAGAGAGACAACCGTGGAGTCGTCGCAATGGCAACGGAGGCCATGGCAACCGACTCACCATCGTCATCATCATCATCATCCTCATAGTACTCTTCTTGTACCACCAATGCCTTGGGAGGAGTCTTCTTGGTGAAGTTGCTCTTGTTGGGGAAAGACTTGGCCTTGTCCTTTCGGATGAGCTTGCCACCATTGTCTTCCCTCTTCTCATAAGGGCACTCGGCAACAAAATGGCTCACATTGCCACAATTATAGCAAGTCCTCACACATTGCTTGACCTTTGTGCCACTTGAATTGTTCTTGTTGAAGTTGGGCCTTGAGTTCTTCTTGCTCCAAAATTGCCTTGAAGCAAGAGCCATGTGTTCATGATAGGCATACTTTGTATCTTCGGGGTTGCTCTCCTCTTCTTCCTCTTCGTCCTCCTCCTCCACATTAACCTTGGCCTTTAGTGCAAGGTTGGGCTTCTTTACTTTTTGAGACCGTAGCACCGCATTATCGGCGGTCTTGTCCAAGATGCTCATAGCAACAAACTCATCCAACACTTCACTTGAGGACAAGGTGTGGAAGTCCGGCCTTTGACGAATGACGGAGGACATGGCTTTGTGATAAGGCATCATTGCCTTGAGGAATTTGCGCTTGATCCAATTATCATCCATGTCCTTGCTTCCATGATCTCGGAGTGAAACCGCGAGTTTGGTTACCCTCCGATAGAGCTCACAAGGTTCTTCATCTTCTTTCATTGCAAACTCATCGGCTTCATCTTGCACCACTTCATAGTTTGAGCGTTGAATGCTTGCACTTCCCCGGTAGAGAGAGACAACTTGGTGCCAAGCATCTTTGGCCATGGAGTAGGGCCAGAGATGAGGAAGATCTTTGGGGGGGGGGTATTGCTTCTTGGATGATGAAGAGAACATTCTCATTGAATTGATTATCCACGGCTTCTCTAGGAGTGAAGTTGCTTCGGTCGTGCGGATAGAAACCTTCTTCAATGATTCTCCAAAGATTAGTATTCACATGATTTAAATGACGCTTAAAGCGATAGACCCAAGAATCAAATTCCACATTCTTCTCAATCTTAGGGGCAGGGCCGACATGATTCAAATGAGTGGAAGGAAGCGGTCCACCATAGATAGGTCGAGGTTCCACATGGGCAAAGATGCCGGGGCCATTTTTACCACTAGAAGAAGGAGCTTTCTCGCTAGTAGCTTCCCCCTTGTCGGAGTTAGCATCCGTCACCTTGTTAGCGGGATCACCCACTTTCAACGGTCCGGTGGAAAGTTTAAGCCCTTCTATGAATTTATTAAACATGCTTTCAACCTCAGTCATCATGGAGGTCTTCAATCTGTCCAAAGCCACATTGAATTCCTCACGAGAGACCGCGGTTCCCCCATCGGCCGTAGACGAGTTTGGATTCACACCGGAGTGCTCCTTCGCACCGTCTACAGTGTCAACCATACTCTTCGGACGGCAAAGTCCTTAATAAAGAGACGAGGCTCTGATACCAATTCAAAGGATCGATATAGTTGACTAGAGGGGGGGGTGAATAGGCAACTAACAATTTTTAGCTTTTCTTTACCAATTTAAACTTTGCATCAAAGTAGGCTGTCTAGATATGCAACTAGGTGAGCAACCTATATGATGCAACAACAACAAGCACACGAGCAAGCAAGGGATATAACACAAATAAGCTTGCACAAGTAAAGGCACGAGATAACCAAGAGTGGAGCCGGTGAAGACGAGGATGTGTTACCGAAGTTCCTTCCCTTTGAGGGGAAGTACGTCTCCGTTGGAGCGGTGTGGAGGCACAATGCTCCCCAATAAGCCACTAGGGCCATCGTCTCCTCACGCCCTCACACAATGTGAGCTGCCGTGATTCCACTATTGGCGCCCTTGGAGGCGGTGACCGAACCTTTACAAACGAGATTGGGGCAATCTCCACAACTTAATTGGAGGCTCCCAACGACACCACGAAGCTTCACCACAATGGACTGTGGCTCCGCGGTGACCTCAACCGTCTAGGGTGCTCAAACACCCAAGAGTAACAAGATCCGCAAGGGATTAGTGGGGGGAATCAAATTTCTCTTGGTGGAAGTGTAGATCGGGGCCTTCTCAACCAATCCCGAGCAAATCAACAAGTTTGATTGGCTAGGGAGAGAGATCGGGCGAAAATGGAGCTTGGAGCAACAATGGAGCTTAGGGTTGGAAGAGGTGGTCAACTAGAGGAAGAAGACACCCCTTATATAGTGGAGAACCAAATCCAACCGTTATCCACTTAACCAGCCCGCGACCTATGGTACTACCGCCCGGGAAAAGCGGTACTACCGCAAGGTCTCACGGTACTACCGCGACCGACCGCGGTACTACCGCTGCTACGGCAGGAGCTAGGACAGGCCTGAAGCGCTGAGGCTGAGGGCGGTACTGCCGCAGGAGCGGTACTACCGCTCCCCCTTGCGGTACTACCGCAAGGCTAGCCTGGGAAGGGTGCGGATGAAAAAAATACATCCGTGCCAACTTCCGCTGAAAATCAATCGATGCAAAAATCCGACACGGTACTACCGTGGCATGCGGTACTACCGCGCAGGGAGCGGATGTAAAAAATTACATCCGCCCCTACTTCCGCTCATGTAGCTGTTCCAGACCAGGACCCACGGTACTACCGCGCGCGTGGGGCGGTACTACCGCATAGGACGCGGACGTAAAAAATTACGTCCGCTCCTACACCCGCACGAGTAGCTGAGTCTGGTCTGAGACCACGGTAGTACAGCTCCGTAGAAGCGGTACTACCGCGAGCGTCTACGGTACTACCGCAAGGGCGTGCGGTACTACCGCAGGGGCCTGCGGTACTACCGCTCTGTGGAACAGTACTACCGCATGCCCCAGAACAGCAACACTAGGAATTCTTCTCTCTGCATAGAAATGAGGAAAACGGAGGATGCTCCAAAGCGCAAGGGGAAAGGCGGTGTATAGGAAGGAAACGTGTACGTGATGATTCCACCCGAACCTTTCGGAAGCGGACCCCCTCTTGATAGTACGGCTTTCCTACGACTCAACTCCACCGAAAGGAAACGTAGAAAAATGCCGTCTTCAATAGTCTTCGAGGGGCACCAAACCGTCTTGTGCCTAGCGATGAAACGTCTGAAAAACTCATGGCACACGATTAGTCCGCAAAAGCATTGTCATCAATCACCAAAACACTTTAGGGATAAATATGCCCTTACACGCGCAACAAGAGGCCGGCTGCCATGCTGAAGAACCCGAACAGCGGGTTGAGAACCTGCCTCCTAGCCGAGAGCAAGGCACGACCTCCCGGACGCCGACTGGTGGCGTCCGCGACGAACGTGACAAGGAGCCGGCTGCAAGCCGCAGCCGGACGCGCATCACCATCGAGCGCGACCAAGACGGTCGCCCTCGTGCAGTGAAACGACGGGATGACTGTCCGCCTCCTCCCCCATCTCAGAGGGAGAGGCGTGCTTCCCCGCCACCTGTTGACGACCCAACTCTCGGTGATCGGCTGGGCCGCCGAGAAGGAATTCGAGAGAATGATGCCTGCCACCGGATCGACCGCCTCAATCGATCCCGTGCGTTAGAAGAAGAAGACGCGCTGGGCCCACCCTGTTTCGGCCCCCGCATCCGTGACGAGCCCTTCCCCAGAGGGTTCACGCTTCCGCGAGATACGCCCAAGTACAACGGCTCTGTGAAGCCGGAGGACTGGCTGGTCGACTACTCCACAGCTGTCAGCATAGCAAACGGCAACAAGTGCGTTGACGTTAAGTACGTTCCTCTCATGCTCCAAGGCCTGGCCTGGACATGGCTGAACAACCTGAAGCCCTGCAGCATCAACAGCTGGGTAGATTTCACTGAGGTCTTCACCCGCAACTTCACCAGCACCTACAAGCGGCCTCCCAAGCCACGCCAGCTCTCGCTGTGCGTTCAAGGCCCCAACGAGTCAACCCGCGATTACCTGACGCGGTGGGCTGAGCTGTGCAACTCCTACAAAGGGGTGCATGAGGTACAAGCCATCAAGTACTTCACTGCCGGATGCTGAGAAGGCACTTTACTCAAGCACCGACTCCTCTGCGACGAGCCGGCCACACTCGATGAACTGCTGATCATAGCAGACAAGTACGCCACTGCCGACTCCTCCATGAAGTCGGAGCTCTGAGTGGACGCTTCTGGAAAGGTGCTCCCTCCAGCTCCTCGAACACCGACTGGAGACAACAGTCGGCGCCAGCAGCCGAATGACAACAAGCGCAAAGCCCCCCAGCCGGCCTCCACCAGCCGGCAGGTGGCGACAGTCGAGGATCAACAGCCTGAAGGGCAGCCATTACCCAAGCGTCAGAAAGGTGGCAAGTCCGCTTGGTTGCCTGCTTTCTCCTTTGAGCAGACCCTCGATGCCCCTGAAAGTTCCACTGCGGCGCGAAGCCGTCCAACCACACAATCCGGAAGTGTCACTGGCTCGTCCATATCGCCAAGGGAGAAGGACTGCCTCCTCCGCCTGCTGGCCCGCCGGCTCCGCCTCCTCAGCAGCCAACCGCCCGTCCAACAGTCGGCCAAGTCCAAGACGATTACCCCGAAGAGCATGGTGCTTATGTTGTCTTCACCGGTGTGGCCAGCAACAGACACATCCGGCGTCAGCAGCACCGCGAAGTGAATGCAGTTGCCACAACTGCTCCAGAGTTCATGCACTGGTCTGAGAAGCCCATTAGCTGGAGCCGTGCTGACCACCTGGAAGTAATGCCCTCTCCAGGTTCTTACGCCCTGGTGTTGGACGCGACCCATGCCACGGAGAGGCGAGCTGCTCGTTTCTCCCGAATTCTGATAGATGGTGGTAGCAGCATCAACATCCTTTACCGCGACACCATGGAGAAGTTGAAGATCAAAGAGAAGCAGCTGCTGCCCAGTCGGACTGTGTTTCATGGCATTGTGCCCGGCTTGTCCTGTTCACCAATCGGCAAGATCAAGGTAGGCGTCCTCTTCGGAGACAAGGATCATTTCCGCCGAGAAGCAATTTGGTTTGAGGTGGTTGACCTGGAGAGCCCTTACCATGTGCTCCTAGGCCGGCCTGCTCTAGCCAAGTTCATGGTTGTGCCTCATTATGCCTACCTCAAGATGAAGATGCCACGAACCAAGGGTATTATCACGATCAGTGGAGACTATGAGAAGTCAGCCGACTCTGCTGCAGCCAGCAGTCGGCTGGCCGAGTCCCTTGTGATTGCTGCCGAAAAGAAGCTCCTGGACCGGGTGGTGGCCATGGGCGGCAAGCAGCCGGACATGTCCCCAGAACCCAAAGAATCAGAGACTGAGGGCTCCTTCAAGCCACCCAAAGAGACAAAGAAGATTCCCTTGGACCCTGAGCACCCGGAGAGGTACACTGTCATAGGTGCCAACCTTGACAGCAAATAGGAAAGCGAGCTCGTCGATTTCCTCCGTGAGAATCGGGACATCTTCGCATGGTCCCCCAAAGACATGCCGGGTGTTCCGACGGATTTCGCCGAGCACAAGCTATTGGGGAACGTAGTAATTTCAAAAAAATTCCTACGCACACGCAAGATCATGGTGATGCATAGCAACGGGAGGGGAGAGTGTTGTCCACGTACCCTCGTAGACCGACAGCGGAAGTGTTATCACAACGCGGTTGATGTAGTCGTACGTCTTCACGATCCGACCGATCAAGTACTGAACGCACGACACGTCCGAGTTCTGCACACGTTCAGCTCGATGACGTCCCTCGAACTCCGATCCAGCCGAGTGTTGAGGGAGAGTTTTTGTCAGCACGACGGCGTGGTGACGATGTTGATGTTCCACCGATGCAGGGCTTCGCCTAAGCTCCGCAACGGTATTATCGAGGTGTAATATGGTGGAGGGGGGCACCGCACACGGCTAAAATATCGTATATCAAGTGTGTATAGAGGTGCCCCCTGCCCCCGTATATAAAGGAGCAAGGGGGAGGCCGGCTGCCCTAGGCGCGCCAAGGAGAGGGGGGGGAGTCCTCCTCCTAGTAGGAGTAGGACTCCCCTTTCCTAGTCCAACTAGGAAAAGAGGGGGGGGGAAGAGAGGGAGAGGGAGAGGGAAAGGGGGCTGCGCCCCCTTCTCCTAGTCCAACTAGGATTCCTCCTGGGAGGGGGCGCGCCACCTCCTGGCTGCTGCCCTCTCTCTCCCCTCTAGGCCCACTAAGGCCCAATACTTCCCCGGGGGGTTCCGGTAACCCTCCGGCACTCCGGTTAAATCCGAAACTTCTCCGGAACACTTCCGGTGTCCGAATATAGTCGTCCAATATATCAATCTTTATGTCTCGGCCATTTCGAGACTCCTCGTCATGTCCGTGATCACATCCGGGACTCCGAACAACCTTCGGTACATCAAAACATATAAACTCATAATATAACTGTCATCGTAACTTTAAGCGTGCGGACCCTACGGGTTCGAGAACTATGTAGACATGACCGAGACACCTCTCCGGTCAATAACCAATAGCGGAACCTGGATGCTCATATTGGTTCCCACATATTCTACGAAGATCTTTATCGGTCAAACCGCATAACAACATACGTTGTTCCCTTTGTCATCGGTATGTTACTTGCCCGAGATTCGATCGTCGGTATCTCGATACCTAGTTCAATCTCGTTACCGGCAAGTCTCTTTACTCGTTCCGTAATACATCATCCCGCAACTAACTCATTAGTCACAATGCTTGCAAGGCTTATAGTGATGTGCATTACCGAGTGGGCCCAGAGATACCTCTCCGACAATCGGAGTGACAAATCCTAATCTCGAAATACGCCAACCCAACAAGTACCTTTGGAGACACCTGTAGAGCACCTTTATAATCACCCATTTACGTTGTGACGTTTGGTAGCACACAAAGTGTTCCTCCGGTAAACGGGAGTTGCATAACTCATAGTCATAGGAACATGTATAAGTCATGAAGAAAGCAATAGCAACATACTAAACGATCGGGTGCTAAGCTAACGGAATGGGTCAAGTCAATCACGTCATTCTCCTAATGAGGTGATCCCGTTAATCAAATGACAACTCATGTCTATGGCTAGGAAACATAACCATCTTTGATTAACGAGCTAGTCAAGTAGAGGCATACTAGTGACACTCTGTTTGTCTATGTATTCACACATGTATTATGTTTCCGGTTAATACAATTCTAGCATGAATAATAAACATTTATCATGATATAAGGAAATAAATAATACTTTATTATTGCCTCTAGGGCATATTTCCTTCAGCCTCCCACTTGCACTAGAGTCAATAATCTAGATTACATAGTAATGATTCTCACACCCATGGAGTCTTGGTGCTGATCATGTTTAGCTCGTGGAAGAGGCTTAGTCAACGGGTCTGCAACATTCAGATCCGTATGTATCTTGCAAATTTCTATGTCTCCCACCTGGACTAAATCCCGGATGGAATTGAAGCATCTTTTGATGTGCTTGGTTCTCTTGTGAAATCTGGATTCCTTTGCTAAGGCAATTGCACCAGTATTGTCACAAAAGATTTTCATTGGTCCCGATGCACTAGGTATGACACCTAGATCGGATATGAACTCCTTCATCCAGACTCCTTCATTTCCTGCTTCCGAAGCAGCTATGTACTCTGCTTCACACGTAGATCCCGCCATGACACTTTGCTTAGAACTGCACCAACTGACAGCTCCACCATTCAATGTAAATATGTATCCGGTTTGCGATTTAGAATCGTCCGGATAAGTGTCAAAGCTTGCATCAACGTAACCATTTACGATGAGCTCTTTGTCACCTCCATAAATGAGAAACATATCCTTAGTCCTTTTCAGGTATTTCAGGATGTTCTTGACCGCTGTCCAGTGATGCACTCCTGGATTACTTTGGTACCTCCCTGCTAAACTTATAGCAAGGCACACATCAGGTCTGGTACACAGCATTGCATACATGATAGAGCCTATGGCTGAAGCATAGGGGACATCTTTCATCTTATCTCTATCTTCTGCAGTGGTCGGGCATTGAGTCTTACTCAATCTCACACCTCGTAGTACAGGCAAGAACCCTTTCTTTGCTTGATCCATTTTGAACTTCTTCAAAACTTTGTCAAGGTATGTGCTTTGTGAAAGTCCAATTAAGCGTCTTGATCTATCTCTATAGATCTTAATGCCTAATATATATGCAGCTTCACCGAGGTCTTTCATTGAAAAACTCTTATTCAAATATCCCTTTATGCTATCCATAAATTCTATATCATTTCCAATCAGCAATATGTCATCCACATATAATATCAGAAATGCTATCGAGCTCCCACTCACTTTCTTGTAAATACAGGCTTCTCCAAAAGTCTGTATAAAACCAAATGCTTTGATCACACTATCAAAGCGTTTATTCCAACTCCGAGAGGCTTGCACCAGTCCATAAATGGATCGCTGGAGCTTGCACACTTTGTTAGCTCCCTTTGGATCGACAAAACCTTTCGGTTGCATCATATACAACTCTTCTTCCAGAAATCCATTCAGGAATGCAGTTTTGACATCCATTTGCCAAATTTCATAATCATAAAATGCAGCAATAGCTAACATGATTCGGACAGACTTTAGCATCGCTACGGGTGAGAAGGTCTCATCGTAGTCAATCCCTTGAACTTGTCGAAAACCTTTCGCAACAAGTCGAGCTTTATAGACAGTAACATTACCATCAGCGTCAGTCTTCTTCTTGAAGATCCATTTATTTTGAATGGCTTGCCGACCATCAGGCAAGTCAACCAAAGTCCATACTTTGTTCTCATACATGGATCCCATTTCGGATTTCATGGCTTCAAGCCATTTTGCGGAATCTGGGCTCACCATCGCTTCTTCATAGTTTGTAGGTTCATCATGGTCTAGCAACATGACCTCCAGAACAGGATTACCGTACCACTCTGGTGTGGATCTTGATCTAGTTGACCTACGAGGTTCAATAATAACTTGATCTGAAGTTTCATGATCATTATCATTAACTTCCTCACTAATTGGTGTAGTTGTCGCAGAAACTGATTTCTGCGATGATCTACTTTCCAATAAGGGAGCAGGTACAGTTACCTCATCAAGTTCTACTTTCCTCCCACTCACATCTTTCGAGAGAAACTCCTTCTCTAGAAAAGATCCATTCCTAGCAACGAATATCTTGCCTTCGGATCTGTGATAGAAGGTGTACCCAGCAATCTCTTTTGGGTATCCTATGAAGACACATTTCTCCGATTTAGGTTCGAGCTTATCAGGTTGAAGTTTCTTCACATAAGCATCGCAACCCCAAATTTTAAGATACGACAACTTTGGTTTCTTACCAAACCATAGTTCATAAGGCGTCGTCTCAACGGATTTTGATGGTGTCCTATTTAGAGTGAATGCAGCCGTCTCTAAAGCATAACCCCAAAATGATAGCGGTAAATCAGTAAGAGACATCATATATCGTACCATATCTAATAAAGTACGATTACGACGTTCGGACACACCATTACGCTGTGGTGTTCCAGGTGGCGTGAGTTGCGAAACTATTCCGCATTGTTTCAAATGTAGGCCAAACTCGTAACTCAAATATTCTCCTCCACGATCAGATCGTAGGAATTTTATTTTCTTGTTACGATGATTTTCAACTTCACTCTGAAATTCTTTGAATTTTTCAAATGTTTCAGACTTATGTTTCATTAAGTAGATATACCCATATCTGCTCAAATCATCTGTGAAGGTGAGAAAATAACGATATCCGCCACGAGCCTCAATATTCATCGGACCACATACATCTGTATGTATGATTTCCAACAAATCTGTTGCTCTCTCCATAGTTCCGGAGAACGGTGTTTTGGTCATCTTGCCCATGAGGCACAGTTCGCAAGTACCAAGTGATTCAAAATCTTGTGATTCCAAAATTCCATCAGTACGGAGTTTCTTCATGCGCTTTACACCGATATGACCCAAACGGCAGTGCCACAAATAAGTTGCACTGTCATTATCAACTCTGCATCTTTTGGCTTCGACATTATGAATATGTGTGTCACTACTATCGAGATTCACTAAAAATAGACCACTCTTCAAGGGTGCATGACCATAAAAGATATTATTCATATAAATAGAACAACCATTATTCTCTGATTTAAATGAATAACCGTCTCGCATTAAACAAGATCCAGATATAATGTTCATGCTCAACGTTGGCACCAAATAACAATTATTTAGGTCTAAAACTAATCCCGAAGGTAGATGTAGAGGTAGCGTGCCGACGGCGATCACATCGACTTTGGAACCATTTCCCACGCGCATCGTCACCTCGTCCTTAGCCAATCTTCGCTTAATCCGTAGCCCCTGTTTCGAGTTGCAAATATTAGCAACAGAACCAGTATCAAATACCCAGGTGCTACTGCGAGCATTAGTAAGGTACACATCAATAACATGTATATCACATATACCTTTGTTAACCTTGCCATCCTTCTTATCCGCCAAATACTTGGGGCAGTTCCGCTTCCTGTGACCAGTCTGCTTGCAGTAGAAGCACTCAGTTTCAGGCTTAGGTCCAGACTTGGGTTTCTTCTCCTGAACAGCAACTTGCTTGCTATTCTTCTTGAAGTTCCCCTTCTTCTTCCATTTGCCCTTTTTCTTGAAACTAGTGGTTTTACTGACCATCAACACTTGATGCTCCTTTTTGATTTCTACCTCCGCTGCCTTTAGCATTGCAAAGAGCTCGGGAATTGTCTTATTCATCCCTTGCATGTTATAGTTCATCACGAAGCTCTTGTAGCTTGGTGGCAGTGATTGAAGAATTCTGTCAATGACGCTATCATCCGGAAGATTAACTCCCAGTTGAATCAAGTGATTATTATACCCAGACATTTTGAGTATATGCTCACTGACAGAACTATTCTCTTCCATCTTGCAGCTATAGAACTTATTGGAGACTTCATATCTCTCAATCCGGGCATTCGCTTGAAATATTAACTTCAACTCCTGGAACATCTCATATGCTCCATGACGTTCAAAACGTCGTTGAAGACCCGGTTCTAAGCCGTAAAGCATGGCACACTGAACTATCGAGTAGTCATCAGCTTTGCTCTGCCAGACGTTCATAACTTCTGGTGTTGCTCTTGCAGGAGGCCTGGCACCTAGCGGTGCTTCCAGGACGTAATTCTTCTGTGCAGCAATGAGAATAATCCTCAAGTTACGGACCCAGTCCGTGTAATTGCTACCATCATATTTCAACTTAGCTTTCTCAAGGAACGCATTAAAATTCAACGGAACAACAGCACGGGCCATTTATCTACAATTAACATAGACAAGCAAGATACTATCAGGTACTAAGTTCATGATAAATTTAAGTTCAATTAATCATATTACTTAAGAACTCCCACTTAGATAGACATCCCTCTAATCATCTAAGTGATTACTGTTGGGAATCGTAGCATAATTTAAAATTTTCCTACGCTCACCAAGATGCATCTATGGAGTCTACTAGCAACGAGGGGAAAGGAGTGCATCTACATACCCTTGTAGATCGCGAGCGGAAGCGTTCCAATGAACGTGGATGACGGAGTCGTACTTGCCGTGATCCAAATCACCGATGACCGAGTGCCGAACGGACGGCACCTCCGCATTCAACACACGTACGATGCAGCGACGTCTCCTCCTTCTTGATCCAGCAAGGGGGAAGGAGAGGTTGATGGAGATCCAACAGCACAATGGCGTGGTGGTGGATGTAGCGGGTCTCCGGCAGGGCTTCGCCAAGCTTCCGTTATCAATGACATCCAATGTCCATAGTCAGGAAACCATGACTATCTGTTGATCAACGAGCTAGTCAACTAGAGGCTTACTAGGGACAGGTTGTGGTCTATGTATTCACACATGTATTACGATTTCCGGACAATACAATTATAGCATGAATAATAGACAATTACCATGAACAAAGAAATATAATAATAACCATTTATTATTGCCTCTAGGGCATATTTCCAACAGTCTCCCACTTGCACTAGAGTCAATAATCTAGTTCACATCACCATGTGATTAACACTCACTGGTCACATCACCATGTGACCAACATCTAAAGATTTTACTAGAGTCAACAATCTAGTTCACATCACTATGTGATTATCACTCAATGTGTTCTGGTTTGGTCATGTTATGCTTGTGAGAGAGGTTATTAGTCAACGGGTCTGAACCTTTCAGAACCGTGTGCTTTACGAATTTCTATGTCATCTTGTGGATGCTACCACGCGCTATTTGGAGCCATTTCAAATAATTGCTCTACTATACGAATCCGGTTTACTACTCAGAGTCATCCGGATTAGTGTCAAAGTTCGCATCGACGTAACCCTTTACGACGAACTCCTTTCCACCTCCATAATCGAGAAAATTCCTTAATCCACTAGGTACTAAGGATAAGGTCGACCGCTGTCATGAGATCCTTTTTTGGATCACCATTGTACCCTCTTGACCAACTCATGGCAAGGCACACTACATGTGCGGTACACAGCATAGCATACTATAGAGCCTATGTCTAAAGCATAGGGGACGACCTTCGTCCTTTCTCTATCTTCCGCTGTGGTCAGGTCTTGAGTCTCACTCAATACTCACACCTTGTAACACAGCCAAGAACTCCTTCTTTGCTGATCTATTTTGAACTCTTTCAAAATCATGTCAAGGTGTGCTGTCTTTTGAAAGTATCATCAGGCGTCTTGATCTATCTCTATGGATCTTGATGCCCAATATGTAAGCAGCTTTATCCAGGTCTTCCTTTGAAAAACTCCTTTCAAACAACCCTTTATGCTTTCCAGAAATTTTACATCATTTCGGATCAACAATATGTCATTCACATATACTTATCAGAAATGTTGTAGCGCTCCCACTCACTTTATTGTAAATACAAGTTTCTAACAAACTTTGTATAATCCCAAAAACTTTGATCACCCCATCAAAGCGTATATTCTGACTCCGAGATGCTTGCTCTAATCCATGGAAGGATCGCTGGAGCTAGCATACCTTTTAGCATCCTTAGGATCGACAAAACCTTTCTGATTGTATCACATACAACCTTTCCTCACGAAAAACTGGTAAGGAAACTTGTTTTGACATCCATCTGCCAGATTTCATAAATGTAGCTAATGCTAACATGATTCCGACGGACCTAAGCATCGCTACGGATGAGAAAAAACTCATTGTAGTCAACTCCTTGAACTTGTGAAAATACTCTTTGCCACAAGTCGAGCTTCATAGACGGTAACATTACCGTCCATGTCCGTCTTCTTCTTAAAGATCCATTTATCTCAATGGCTTGCCGATCATCGGGCAAGTTCACCAAAGTCCATGCTTTGTTCTGATACATGGATTCTATCTCGGATTTCATGGCCTCGAGCCATTCGTCGGAATATGGGCCCACCATCGCTTCTCCATAGCTCGTAGGTTCATAGTTGTCTAGCAACATGACTTCCAAGGCAGGATCACGCATTACTCTGAAGTAGTGCGCATCCTCGTCGTCCTACGAGGTTTGGTAGTGACTTGATCCGAAGTTTCATGATCACCATCATAAACTTCCACTTCAATTGGTGTAGGTGCCACAGGAACAACTTCCTGTGCCCTGCTACATACTAGTTGAAGCGACGGTTCAATAACCTTATCAAGTCTCCACCATCCTCCCACTCAATTCTTTCGAGAGAAACTTTTCCTCGAGAAAGGACTCGTTTCTAGAAGCAATTACTTTTGCTTCCAGATCTGAAATAGGAGGTATACCCAACTGTTTTTGGGTATTCTATGAAGATGCATTTATCCGCTTTGGGTTCGAGCTTATTAGCCTGAAACTTTTTCACATAAGCATCACAGCCCCAAACTTTTAAGAAACGACAACTTAGGTTTCTATAAACGGTGTCGTCTCAACAGAATTGCGTGGTGCCCCTTTTAAAGTGAATGCGGTTGTCTCTAATGCCTAACCCATAAATGATAGTGGTAATTTGATAAGAAACATCATGGTATGCACCATATCCAATAGGGTGCAGTTATGATGTTCGGACACACCATCACACTATGGTGTTCCAGGCGGTATTAATTGTGAAACACTTTCCACAATGTCTCAATTGTGTGCCAAACTCGTATCTCAGATACTCATCTCTATGATCATATCACAGACATTTTATCCTCTTGTCACGACGATCTTCAACTTCACTCTGAAATTACTTGAACCTTTCAATAATTCAGACTAGTGTTTCATCAAGTAAATACACTCAGCATCTACTCAAATCATCTGTGAAGTAAGAACATAACGATGTCCACTGCATGCCTCAGCACTCATTGGACTGCGTACATCAAAATGTATTACTTCCAATAAGTTGCTCTCTTGTTCCATCTCACTGAAAACGAGGACTTTCAGTCATTTTGCCCATGTGGTATGATTTGCATGTCTCAAGTGATTCATAATCAAGTGAGTCCAAACGATCCATTTGTATGGAGTTTCTTCATGCATATATACCAATAGACATGGTTCGCATGTCTCAATCTTTTCAAAAATGAGTGAGTCCAAAGATCCACCTACATGGAGCTTCTTCATGCGTTCTACACCAATATGACTCAAGTGGCAGTGCCGCAAGTATGTGGTACTATCATTACTATCTTATATCTTTTTGGCATGAACATGTGTATCACTACGATCGAGATTCATTTTAGGTGCAAGACCATTGAAGGTATTATTCAAATAAACAGAGTAACCATTATTCTCCATAAATGAATAACCGTTTTGCGGTAAACATAATCCAATCATGTTCAACGCAAACACCAAATCTCGATGGTAGAGGGAGCATGCGATGCTTGATCACATCAACCTTGGAAACACTTCCAACACATATCGTCATCTCACCTTTAGCTAGTCTCCATTTATTCCGCAGCTTTTATTTCGAGTTACTAACACTTAGCAACCGAACCAGTATCTAATACCCTGGTGCTGCTAGGAGTACTAGTAAAGTACACATTCATATAACGTATATCCAATATACTTCTGTCGACCTTGCCTGCCTTCTCATCTACCAAGTATCTAGGGTAGTACTGCTTCAGTGTGACCGTTCCTCTCATTACAGAAGCACTTAGTCTCGGGTTTCGGTTCAACCTTGGGATTCTTCACTAGAGCAGCAAACGACTTGCTGTTTCATGAAGTATCCCTTTTGCCCTTGCCCTTCTTAAACTAGTGGTTTTACTAACCATCAACAATTGATGCTCCTTCTTGATTTCTACTCTCGCGGTGTCAAACATCGCGAATAGCTCAAGGATCATCATAATTATCCTTGATATGTTATAGTTCATCACGAAGCTCTACTAGCTTGGTGGCAGTGACTATGGAGAACTATCACTATCTCATCTGGGAGATTAACTCCCACTCGATTCAAGCGATTGTGGCACTCAGGCAATCTGAGCACACGCTCAACGATTGAGCTTTTCTCCCTTAGTTTGTAGGCTTAAGAAACTTGTCAGAGGTCTCATACCTCTTGACGTGGGCACTAGTCTGAAATCCCAATTTCAGTCTTCGGAACATCTCACATGTTCTGTGACGTTTCAAAAACGTCTTTGGTGCCACAATTCTAAACCGCACTAAACTATCACGTAGTCATCAAAACGTGTATGTCAGATGTTTCGTAACATCTACAGACGACGCTGAGGTTCAGCACACCGAGCGGTGCATTAAGGACATAAGCCTTCTGTGCAACAATGAGGACAATCCTCAGTTTACGGACCCAGTCCGCATAATTGATACTACCAACTTTCAACTAAATTTTCTCTAGGAACATATATTAACCAGTAGAACTAAAGCGCAAGCTATGACATAATTTGCAAATACCTATTTGACTATGTTCATGATAATGAAGTTCATCTGACTATGAACTCCCACTCAGATAGACATCCCTCTAGTCATCTAAGTGAAACATGATCCGAGTTTAACTAGGCCGTGTCCCATCATCACGTGAGACGGACTAGTCAAGATCGGTGAACATCTCCATGTTGATCGTATCTTCTATACGACTCATGCTCGACCTTTCGGTCCTCCGTGTTCCGAGGCCATGTCTGTACATGCTAGGCTCGTCAAGTCAACCTAAGTGTATTGTGTGTGTTCCGAGGCCATGTCTGTACATGCTAGGCTCGTCAACACCCGTTGTATTCGAACGTTAGAATCTATCACACCCGATCATCACGTGGTGCTTCGAAACAACGAACCTTCGCAACGGTGCACAGTTAGGGTGAACACTTTCTTGAAATTATTATAAGGGATCATCTTACTTACTACCGTCGTTCTAAGCAAATAAGATGTAAAACATGATAAACATCACATGCAATCAAATAGTGACATGATATGACCAATATCATTTTGCTCCTTTGATCTCCATCTTCGGGGCGCCATGATCATCTTCGTCACCGGCATGACACCATGATCTCCATCATCGTGTCTTCATGAAGTTGTCACGCCAACGATTACTTCTACTTCTATGGCTAACGTGTTTAGCAATAAAGTAAAGTAATTTACATGGCGTTATTCAATGACACATAGGTCATACAAAAAATAAAGACAACTCCTATGGCTCCTGCCGGTTGTCATACTCATCGACATGCAAGTCGTGATTCCTATGTGTCATTGAATAACCCTCGTGATTGCATGTCGATGAGTATGACAACCGGCAGGAGCCATAGGAGTTGTCTTTATTTTTTGTATGACCTATGTGTCATTGAATAACGCCATGTAAATTACTTTACTTTATTGCTAAACACGTTAGCCATAGAAGTAGAAGTAATCTTTGGCGTGACAACTTCATGAAGACACGATGATGGAGATCATGGTGTCATGCCGGTGACGAAGATGATCATGGCGCCCCGAAGATGGAGATCAAAGGAGCAAAATGATATTGGTCATATCATGTCACTATTTGATTGCATGTGATGTTTATCATGTTTTACATCTTATTTGCTTAGAACGACGGTAGTAAGTAAGATGATCCCTTATAATAATTTCAAGAAAGTGTTCCCCCTAACTGTGCACCGTTGCGAAGGTTCGTTGTTTCGAAGCACAACGTGATGATCGGGTGTGATAGATTCTAACATTCGCATACAACGGGTGTTGACGAGCCTAGCATGTACAGACATGGCCTCGGAACACACACAATACACTTAGGTTGACTTGACGAGCCTAGCATGTACAGACATGGCCTCGGAACACGGAAGACCGAAAGGTCGAGCATGAGTCGTATAGAAGATATGATCAACATGAAGATGTTCACCGATATTGACTAGTCCGTCTCACGTGATGATCGGACACGGCCTAGTTGACTCGGATCATGTTTCACTTAGATGACTAGAGGGATGTCTATCTGAGTGGGATTTCATTGAACAATTTGATTAGATGAACTTAATTATCATGAACTTAGTCTAAATCTTTACAATATGTCTTGTAGATCAAATGGCCCACGTTGCCCTCAACTTCAACGCGTTCCTAGAGAAACCAAGCTGAAAGATGATGGCAACAACTATACGGACTGGGTCCGGAACCTGAGGATCATCCTCATAGCTACCAAGAAAGATTATGTCCTAGAAGCACCGCTAGGTGAAGCACCAATCCCAGAGAACCAAGACGTTATGAACGCTTGGCAGTCACGTGCTGATGATTACTCCCTCGTTCAGTGCGGCATGCTTTACAGCTTAGAACCGGGGCTCCAAAAGCGTTTTGAGCGACACGGAGCATATGAGATGTTCGAAGAGCTGAAAATGGTTTTCCAAGCTCATGCCCGGGTCGAGAGATATGAAGTCTCCGACAAGTTCTTCAGTTGTAAGATGGAGGAAAACAGTTCTGTCAGTGAGCACATACTCAAAATGTCTGGGTTGCACAACCGCTTGACTCAGCTGGGAGTTAATCTCCCGGATGACGCGGTCATTGACAGAATCCTTCAGTCGCTTCCACCAAGCTACAAGAGCTTTGTGATGAACTTCAATATGCAGGGGATGGAAAAGACCATCCCTGAGGTATATTCAATGCTGAAATCAGCGGAGGTGGAGATCAAAAAGGAACATCAAGTGTTGATGGTGAATAAAACCACTAAGTTCAAGAAAGGCAAGGGTAAGAAGAACTTCAAGAAGTACGGCAAGGGAGTTGCCGCGCCCGGTAAGGCAGTTGCCGGGAAGAAGCCAAAGAATGGACCCAAGCCTGAGACTGAGTGCTTTTATTGCAAGGGAAGTGGTCACTGGAAGCGGAACTGCCCCAAATACTTAGCGGACAAGAAGGCCGGCAACACCAAAGGTATATGTGATATACATGTAATTGATGTGTACCTTACCAGTACTCATAGTAGCTCCTGGGTATTTGATACCGGTGCGGTTGCTCATATTTGTAACTCAAAACAGGAGCTGTGGAATAAGCGGAGACTGGCGAAGGACGAGGTGACGATGCGCGTCGGGAGTGGTTCCAAGGTCGATGTGACCGCCGTCGGCACGCTACCTCTACATTTACCTACGGGATTAGTTTTAAACCTCAATAATTGTTATTTAGTGCCAGCTTTGAGCATGAACATTGTATCAGGATCTCGTTTAATTCGAGATGGCTACTCATTTAAATCTGAGAATAATGGTTGTTCTATTTATATGAGAGATATGTTTTATGGTCATGCCCCGCTGGTCAATGGTTTATTCTTAATGAATCTCGAACGTGATGTTACACATATTCATAGTGTGAATACCAAAAGATGTAAAGTTGATAACGATAGTCCCACATACTTGTGGCACTGCCGCCTTGGTCACATTGGTGTCAAACGCATGAAGAAGCTCCATGCAGATGGACTTTTGGAGTCTCTTGATTACGAATCATTTGACACGTGCGAACCATGCCTCATGGGTAAGATGACCAAGACTCCGTTCTCCGGAACAATGGAGCGAGCAACCAACTTATTGGAAATCATACATACCGATGTGTGCGGTCCAATGAGTGTTGAGGCTCGCGGAGGCTATCGTTATGTTCTCACTCTCACTGATGACTTAAGTAGATATGGGTATGTCTACCTAATGAAACACAAGTTTGAGACCTTTGAAAGGTTCAAGGAATTTCAGAGTGAGGTTGAGAATCAATGTGACAGGAAAATAAAGTTCTTACGATCAGATCATGGAGGGGAATATTTGAGTCACGAATTTGGCACACACTTAAGGAAATGTGGAATAGTTTCACAACTCACGCCGCCTGGAACACCTCAGCGAAATGGTGTGTCCGAACGTCGTAATCGCACTCTATTGGATATGGTGCGATCTATGATGTCTCTTACCGATCTACTGCTCTCATTTTCGGGCTATGCTTTAGAGACTGCCGCATTCACTTTAAACAGGGCTCCGTCGAAATCCGTTGAGATGACACCGTATGAATTATGGTTTGGGAAGAAACCTAAGCAGTCGTTTCTAAAAGTTTGGGGATGCGATGCTTATGTCAAGAAACTTCAAACTGAAAAGCTCGAACCCAAGTCGGAAAAATGCGTCTTCATAGGATACCCTAAGGAAACCATTGGGTATACCTTCTACCTCAGATCCGAAGGCAAAATCTTTGTTGCCAAGAACGGGTCCTTTCTGGAGAAAGAGTTTCTCTCGAAAGAATTGAGTGGGAGGAAAGTGGAACTTGATGAGGTGATAGTCACCCCTTCTGTTGAGGATATAACCCTTAGAGTCACCCGCCAGGAGATGCCGGGTTACTCATAATGGTCATCACGCGAAGCCCAGTACCGAGCTTGAATACGGCGGGTCGATGATGGGCCTAAGACCCTGAGGAGGCTTAAGGCCCGTAGTGATAAACCGCCGTATGGCAAGAATAGTTGAGAGTTCGAGCCGGACACTCTTATGAGCCGGCCGGGACTCTGAAAGCCGCTGGGCGTCAGCCTCTCTATATAAAGGGGCGACCCGGCGGCGGTTTAGGGACAAGTAAGATCAGATCGATAACCAGGCAAGGTGGTTTAGCTCCTGGTCGTCGAAACCTCAAGCAATACAACCTCAACTGGACGTAGGCTTTTACCTTCACCGTAAGGGGACGAACCAGTATAACCCTCGTGTTCCTTGTCCCGTTTAACCCCTTTAAGCTTCCTAGCTGCGATGGCTCCACGACTAAGTCCTAGCTCAAGGACATCTGCCGTGACGATTCCACGACAGTTGGCGCCCACCGTGGGGCCAGCGCACGGTGGATTTGAGTTCTTGAAGGGCAGCTTCGAAGGGCTCAAGGGATACGCTGTGGGCCGGATGACCAAGAGTCGTCGCGGCAAGCTCTGCGTCGACAACGCAAACTAGGGCCCCGACGCCGGGTCAATTGAGTATGGGTACCGGGTCCCCTTTGGTGGATTTCATGTCTTCATTGGCAAGATTTGTGAGCCGGGCCCTGAGCCGGATCTCTGTGCCGATCTCATCGAGACGGCTCAGCGTGCATGACCCGCCCGGGCTCTACCTGCCTTGAAGCATGCCTTTGTGGGATGTGTTCATGGAGGACTCTCTGAAGGGTCTGGATCTGGCGATGAGACGGCTGCCGGCTCTGACGGCGAGTCGTCCACGGATGAGTCAAATTCGTTGTATCAACTTCAGGACGGCAGGCTCAGGGGTTATTCCGATGGCGACAGCATTCCGGACCCTTTTGAACCGCCGAGCCGGGTTGGAATCTTCATGGCCGGCGCGCAACCTGTTCAAAACCCCGCCTCCGGGTCAGGAAGTCCGGTGCCTTCACCGGCTCAGGTGCTGATGGATCTCACAGACAAGCTGACGGTCCTGTTGACCGCTACGGTGGCTCCAGCGGATCAAGTTCAGCGTGACGCGGAGGTGACACAGTTAAAGTTGGATCTAGCAAAGGCCAAGGAGGATCTGGCGGCGGAGGGGATCAGGATGGCTGCAGAGAGGGCGGCTCTCGACGCCCAGACTCAGCTGATTCAGGCACAGTCCTTCCGGCTTACGATGGATCAAAACGCATCCAATGAGGTCATGAGAAGGAGGCAGCAAAAGGCCCAATCTCGACTCCCTCCGGTTTACGATCCTCGAAACCTCTTCAACACGCCAGGTGCAGGGTCTAGTAACCCGCTGGAGATCATAGTGCCCGGGGCTGGGACACCAATTCAGCCCCAAGTAATGGGACCGCCCCGGGTGAACCCTGCCCTGCCTCAGTACGTGCCAATACCACCGGGTCATTATGCCAACCCGTTGGAAAACATGGTCGCCGCGGCGGCACGACTGGTGGCTCTCCCAATCGATGGCGAATCTCCAACGGCGGTTGAAACCCGCCGGGTCAGGGAGCTCCTTCAGACAGCTCTGACGCAGCAAGAGGCGTACTCTTACAGCCGGGACAGGATCCATTCAACCCCTCCCCCAGGCCGGAGCCCGAGTTATAGCAGACACATGGTTTCAGCAACCGGCTCAAGTAATGTCCGACGCCATGACTTGCCACCTGGCCATGGCCCGGCTCATAACGGAGCTTTCCACGCAACAGACCAAGACAGAGCACGGCAAGAGGCGGAGCAGGTGCCTCAGTTGACGGCTTACTAGACACCCCCGGCTTATCCGACGACTTCTGTCGACGTGGGTATCCCTACGAGGCCTGGAGGTGTCCCTTGTTTAGTGCCGGCTCTCCGCAATGAACGTCTACCCAAGGACTTCAAAGGGCCTAGGAAGGTGCCTAATTACATGGTGATTTACAACCCGGAGCCTGGATCGAGAGTTACGAGATGGCCATAGAATTGTTGGAGGTCAGTGAAGCGGCGATGGCCAAGTACTTCACCATGATGCTAGATGGGACTGCCCGCACTTGGTTGAAAGGGCTGCCACCGAATTCCATCGGGTCTTGGGCTGAGCTGAAAGCCCGGTTCATCCAAAACTTCAAAGATACCTGTAGGCAGTCAATGTCAATTATGGATTTGACTAACTGTAAACAGCAGGAGGGTGAGTCTATGACACATTGGGTTCGCCGGGTCAAAGAGATAATACATTCATCTGATAAGATGGATGCTGACTCTGCAGTCTTAATATTGGAGCAGAATTGTCGCTTCCTGCCCCTGAAGATGAAACTCGGGCGGCTCAAACGCGACTGCAATGATATGGGTACACTGATGGTGGCTCTCGTCAAATACGCCGACTCTGATAGTACCAAGGACCCCGCTTCAGATGATGAAAGGACAGGGAAGGGAAGGAAGAACGGCAATGGCAAGGGTCCTCAGCATAACCCGGCAAACCAAGGAGGTAACAAACGTAAGGCTGATGGCAGCATGGAGTTTGTGGCCAATGCCAGGTCACAGGGTAAAAACCAGCGACGTAAGGGAAGGCCACTGCCCCGAGCTGGCGGGTCAGGCCCGACTCTCGAGAAGTTGTTGAATGAGCCTTGTCCGAGGCATGGTTCTAGGGAGAAGCCAGCTACTCATCTATGGAAAGATTGCGCAATCATGAAGGCCTTTAAGAATTCCAATGCCTTTAATGGCAACAATGGCCCGGGTGGCGGCTCAGGCGCCGGCGGTTTTCATGGCCCGGGCGGCGGTTCAAATCCTAATCCTCATAATGGTCAAGGGGGCTTTTATCAGCAGTCCGGACAGGGTCATCAACAGCAGCAGGGGGGTTACCAGACCAATCCAAAGCAGCTTAACGGTGGACAGTATCACGTGTTTACCACTAGTCTGTGTAAGCGAGATCAGAAGCTTCATAAGAGGGTTGTGAATGCTGTTGAGCCGGCGGTTCCACGCTATTTAAGATGGTCTGAGCAGCCTATTGTGTGGACTAGGGAGGATCACCCTCCCCGGGTTGATAATCCGGGTCACTTGGCGCTGGTGGTGGCTCCTCAAGTGGGAGGATATAAGTTCACTAAGGTGCTCATGGATGGAGGCAGCAGCATCAACATCCTCTATTATGAGACCTTCCGTCGTATGGGGTTGATTGATAAGAACCTCAGCCAGTCCAATACTGTTTTCCATGGCGTGGTGCCTGGTAAGACGGCTTATCCAGTTGGTAAGATCGAATTGGAAGTGGCCTTTGGAGATGAGTACAACTACAGGGTGGAGAAATTGACCTTTGAGGTGGTCAAGATAAGAAGTCCGTATCATGCCATATTTGGGCGGCCAGCTTACGCCAAGTTCATGGCACGACCGTGTTACATATACCTACAGCTCAAGATGCCGGGCCACAATGGGACCATTACGGTTCATGGTAGCCGAAAGATAGCCTTGGAATGTGAGGAAGGTGACGCGGCTTATGCAGAATCTGTTTGTGCAACAGAGGAGCTGAAGTTTTACAAGGATAATGTTGACCCAACAGATATGACATCTCTGAAAAAGCCGACCACGGAGCATGAGCCGGTAATGAAATTGAAGTCAGCTGATGAGACTAAACTTGTTGATTTCGTTCCAGGTGACTCATCTCAGCAGTTTAGCATTAGTGCCAATTTGGATCCAAAATAGGAAAGCGCGCTCATTGAGTTCATCCGTGAGAACAGGGACATCTTTGCATGGAAACCTTCTGACATGCCAGGTGTACCTAGAGAACTCGCTGAGCACACTCTCAATATTGATCCGAAATTTAAACCGGTCAGGCAATTCCTTCGGCGGTTTAATGAAGAGAGGCGGAAAGCCATTGGTGAGGAGGTGGCCCGGCTCTTGGCGGCCGGGTTTATTGTCGAAGTCTTTCATCCAGAATGGTTAGCTAACCCGGTGCTCGTGCTCAAGAAGAATGGCACCTGGCGGATGTGTGTGGACTACACGGACTTAAACAAGGCGTGCCCGGCTGATCCTTTTGCCCTTCCCCGTATTGATCAAATCATTGATGCTACGGTGGGTTGCGAGCGCTTAAGTTTCTTGGATGCGTATTCTGGATACCATCAGATTAAAATGGCAGTTAAGGACCAGGAGAAGACGGCGTTCATCACTCCCTTTGGAGCCTTCTGTTATGTGTCTATGCCTTTTGGACTCAAGAGTGCACAGGCGACTTACCAGCGTTGTGTGCAGAATTGTCTTCATAACCAGATTGGGCGCAATGTTCACGCCTATGTGGATGATATCGTGGTTAAGTCCAGGGAGAAGGACACCTTGATAGATGATCTGAGAGAAACCTTTGATAATCTCCGGGTTTACAAGATGATGCTTAACCCGGCCAAGTGTGTTTTTGGTGTTCCTGCAGGCAAGCTCTTGGGTTTCCTGGTTTCTAATAGAGGCATTGAAGCTAACCCGGAAAAAATCAAGGCAATCACCTCTCTGGCTAAGCCGGCGTGTATAAACGACGTCCAGCACCTGGCGGGTCGTATCGCTGCTTAAAGCCGGTTTATAAGCCGTTTGGGTGAGAAGGCCATGCCGCTGTACCAGTTGATGAAGAAAACTGATGACTTTATCTGGAATGGTGCTGTTAATGCTGCTTTTGAGGATTTGAAGAGACAGCTGGCCGAGCCCCCAGTCCTCGCTGCTCCGGTTGACAAGGAGCCCTTATTACTGTATATAGCTGCTAACACACGAGCCGTCAGCGTGGCTGTGGTGGTGGAGCGCAAGGAAGAGGGTAAGGAATATCCGGTTCAGCGGCCGGTTTCTTACGTCAGTGAAGTACTCATCGAGTCCAAACAGCGGTATCCACATTGGCAGAAGCTTGTTTATGGTGTATTCATGGCAAGCCGGAAGCTTAAGCACTATTTTCAGGGTCACCCCATCACTGTGGTTAGTTCTGCCCCCCTTGGAGATATCATCCAAAACAGAGAAGCCACAGGGAGAGTGGCTAAGTGGGCTATAGAACTTGGGCCTCATGGTCTAAAATACGTGCCACGCACTGCTGTTAAATCTCAAGCTTTGGTGGATTTCATCAACGATTAGACAGAGCTACAGGTGCCTGAAGAAAAGCCGGATAATACATATTGGACTATTCACTTTGATGGGTCTAGGCAATTGGAGGGCTCGGGGGCTGGAGTTGTATTGGCTTCCCCTAAAGGTGACAAGTTTCATTATGTGCTACGGTTGATGTTTCCTTGTACTAACAATGCGGCTGAGTACGAGGCCTTGCTCCATGGTCTTTGGATGGCTAAGGAGATGAGCTTGAGCCGGGTAAGATGCTTCGGTGACTTAGACTTAGTGGCTCAACAAGTATCAGGCAAGTGGGACTCCAAGGACCCTCTCATGGCGGCTTATCGCCGTGGAGTTGATGCCATTGCTGGACACTTTCAGGGTTACCAAGTAGAGCACATCAATCGCAGGAAGAACGAGACGGCTGATGCATTAAGCCGGCTGGGCTCTCAGCGAAAGCCGGTGCCGCCTAATACTTTCTTGGACATCCTGCATAACCCTTCTGTCAAGTTACCTACAGAAGAAGACTTGGCTGTCCCTGACCCGGAGGCACAGTTGGTGGCGGCTCTCCATACCAGACTGGACAGTACCATACTTGGCATACATGACCCGGGAGATTTGCCTGAGGACGAAACTCTGGCCAGGCAAATAACCCGGCGGTCTAAGTCAATGGTCGTCATCAATGGTGAGCTGCATCGCCGCAGTGTTATTGGAATGTTCCAGCGTTGTGTTTCCCCTGAGGAGGGTCAAGAAATCTTATGTGAGATTCACGAAGGGGATTGTGGCCATTATGCCGGCTCAAAATCCCTTGTGGCCAAGGCTTTTCGTCATGGTTTTTATTGGCTGACAGCTCATGCTGATGCGGAGGACTTGGTCAGTAAATGTGATGGTTGCCAGAGGTTCTCGCGACGGGCTCATGTGCCGGCTCAGGAGCTGAGGATGATACATATCACTTGGTCATTTGCGGTCTGGGGGCTTGATATGGTTGGGCCTTTTAAAAGGTCCAAGGATAAGAAGACTCACCTTTTGGTGGCAGTTGACAAGTTCACAAAGTGGGTTGAGGCAGAGCCCGTTAGCAAGTGTGACGCAGCCACGGCGGTTCAGTTCATTAAAAGGGTGATTTTTCACTTTGGTTTTCCGCACAGCATTATAACTGACAATGGGACTAATCTGTCTAAAGGCGCCATGGAGGAGTTTTGTCAACGTGAGCATATTCAACTTGACGTTTCCTCAGTGGCTCACCCTCAATCCAATGGTCAAGCTGAGAGGGCTAATCAGGAGATCTTGAAGGGTATCAAGCCCCGGCTTTCGGTCCCTTTGCAGCAGACGCCGGGTTGTTGGGTGGAGGAGTTACCCTCCGTGTTATGGAGCATCAATACTACAGCTAACAGATCTACGGGTTACACGCCTTTCTTCATGGTTTATGGAGCGGAAGCAGTCCTCCCTAGCGACATCCGTCATGACTCACCTCGAGTGGCAGCTTATGTTGAGGTGGATAACGAGCGGGCACGCCAAGATGCTCTTGACTTGTTGGACGAACAGC
The DNA here is from genome assembly GCF_018294505.1 of Triticum aestivum. NCBI lineage: Eukaryota > Viridiplantae > Streptophyta > Magnoliopsida > Poales > Poaceae > Triticum > Triticum aestivum. The sequence continues at coordinate 511,648,105 of NC_057814.1, forward strand.
GTGATGTGGCAGCAGCTCGCTCGGCGATTTACCAACAAGACCTGCGCCGTTATCACAGCCGCCGGGTTAAGTCCCGGGTCTTCCAGGAAGGTGATCTGGTGCTCCGGCTCATTCAAGATCAAACAGATGCACACAAGTTATCCCCGCCTTGGGAAGGGCCCTTTGTGGTCAGCAAGAACTTGCACAACGGGTCGTACTACCTTATCGACGTTCGGGAGCACAAAGATTCACGCAAGTCGGAGGAAGAGACCCGTCGGCCGTGGAACATAGCTCAGCTTCGGCCTTACTACACTTGAGCCACCGGCTCTCATAATGTACATTGTTCTATAATCATGTATATATTATGATAAATAATAAAGCAGGACCTCTGTCCTTTTCTCCTCCAAAGGTAAACGTATTATTTCCATTACAACATCACATGGTCACTTGGAGGTGGATCCGGCTCATGATCGTATCAGAATCTAGCCGTAAACAATATAATCACCTGGGGGCTTCCTGTTCAAACATAGGTCATATTCGAACCAAAGAGAACATAGCTGTCGATACCCACTTGATTGGCACACTGCCGAGCTCATCGGGGAGTTTCCTTGATCATATTTGAATCATAGCTTAACCCCTTGGGAACCGACGTGGATCGTATTCGAATCAGCGTCGTTAAACAACTCTTAAGGTCATTTAGGGGCTTCCTGTTCAAACATGGGTCGTATTCGAACCAAAGAGAACATAGCTGTCGATACCCTCTTGATCGGCATCGCCAAACCCACTGGGGGCTATATGATCACATTCGAATCTTAGCTTAACCCCTTTGGGACGGGTTTCTGGTCGTATTCGAACCGGAAGCCCCTAAACTCTGCTCTTCTGATTCGCAACAAGTTCTTCGGGTTGTATCAACAGTGTGCACGGCGGTTCTTACTCCGCCGACTTAACTTTGATTCACAATGTTAGTCACACACAATAAGCATTATCAATACTGGTAAACCGGAGTTGAGGTACCAACCTTATTGTCTGGGTTACTTGAAGGCCTGTAAGTATGCTATTATGGTTACATAAACCGGAGGTATACTTGAAGGCATGTAAGTATGCTATTATGGTTACATCAAGGATATAATTGAGGGCCAGTCTTTGGTGACTTTGATTCATATTCCGGGTTATATGTATAAGTTCTATGATTCTCAGTGCGGTAAGCTGCCTAGAGACTTGTGACTTGTTTTCTATGCAGGATGGTTAAAGATAGCTATTTGAGCTTAAGGAAAATAATGATCAATTATGACCCGGAGAAATATGAAGAAGCAGCTTAAATAGAGATAAGCATTCAACACGTGCACGGTGGCACGACAAAGTTAGGTGTTTGTCCTACTCTATTACAAGACTTCACAAGTCCAAAAGGTGAGGCATTGTTGTTAAGGCGTAACCATGCGCCGCCTAAGAGTCAAGATGCTTGCTGGGTCGAAGCTTCCGGCTCATCCCTCTCCGCTCCTCCGGCTGTTCCTATGACCTGGAAGGTTGACGATTTCCAGTCAATGCCGCTCAAAGCTTCAAATTGAGCCTCCTCATCAATTAACCCGGCCGGGTCAACTTCTGGGGCGAATGTATGCTTACGAGTCGGAGGGATCAAGCTGATTGCTTCGTAGCGTGGAGTGGGGGTCCTCTGATTCTCCGAGTCATAGCCCGGCTGATACTTGGTAAGGTCGGTGTCATTCCCAATCGAGGTAGCCACCGGGCGCACACTCTTCACACAGGCAGCAAAGTCTTGTTGATCAAAGGGAGTACCGTCTTCCTTCAGACTGGGGTATCCAAGTGCGATCTCCGCCGGGTCTAGCTCTGGAAGGAAAGCCTTGGCCCGGCTCAGAGCAGCTATGGCTCCGGCTCTTGCAGAGGCTCGTCGCAGCTCTTGGAAATGCTGAGGAAGAACGGCAAGCCGGCGAAGTACGTCCGCCAGGTGAGTCGGAACCTCATTGGACAGGGCCACAACGGCCAAGGCGCGCTGTGACCCAGTGTAGAGTTGCTCCACCAGAGTGTACACGGCCTTCAGCTTGGTCAGCACATTTTGATTGAGGTTGGCGCTTCTGGGACCTGTTTTACAATGTCAGGTAAGCCGCTAGCAATGATGGGAATTATGAGACATAGAGAATGTAAACTTGTTGAAAGTCTGCAGAATGACTTACCGAAGATTGCAGCGACCATCTGTGACACATGGCGCTTTAAGCCGGAGAGTTCGGCGGTTGTCTCCGTCAGAGCCGCCTCCGCCTGTTCGGCCCGGCTGACTAGAGCGGCTTTCTCTTCGGCCCAAGCCTTCCTTTCGGTTTCAAACTTCTTCAGCTTCTCTTGAGCTGCAACACTGGATTCAAATTTAGCGTTGGCCTTCCAGGTCTCAGTTTCCTGAGTCTTCAGGCGGTTCTTCAGCTCAGAGATATCAGCCTCAAATTTCTTACAAGCAGCCCGTACAATTTCCGGGTTATAGTATGAATAATTATTATACAACTTTAAAGTCCCAAGCACTTTCCAAGCAAAGACACTTGGCACTTGGGGGCTAATGTATGCTGAAAGGTTCTATCTACAAATTGCCGGTTCGTGAAAGTAAGCCGGAAGTTAAGTCTACAACATATTCTATCATAAGAAGTAGACTTGGGGGCTAAGTATGGTAAAGATGACTATGCAGTAAGCAAGAGAGTGGTACCTCAGACTTCTGCTGTATCTGCTTCACCATGTCAATCTCCAGGTCCCGGCTGTTGTGCACCTGATTGACATAGCCGGAGATGATATCTCCAATGCTCAAGTTAGCGTAGTTAGTGATGTCCAGCTTGGCCCTGCGGCGCTCTAGCAACTCTTCCTTGGCAGAGCACTTAGCCAGCACAGTGGGTCTCCCCGGCTCGACAAACTCCGTCCGGGTGATTACCACGTCCGGGTCATCGGCCGGCTGAGCCGGGCTGGAGATGTCCGGATTGATACAAGTCTCTATGACTGGCTCGTCGGTTGGAGCGGTGGCTTCAGGAGCAGAGGCAGCTGGCGGCTCTTGAGCTGAAACCTCCGGCTCAGTCAAGACCGGCTCTTCGACCGGTTTATTCTTTTCGCCCTCTTGCTGAGCTTTGCCTGGGCACTGAAAGGACAAAAGGTTAATACAAAAGCATGAGTAAAGATAAGCACAACGCAAGATGATCATCGTTACCCGGGTGCGGTCTTGAAAGCCGGCAGGTTAGATTGCATAGAATCACCAGAGGAAGGTGAAGTTTCCTGATAATTTGAATCAGAAGAATTGAGCGGTTGACGAGTAACGCCCGCCAAAGGATGAAAAGGATATAAGTTGGAGATAACCTTGGTTCGGCGCTTCCTTGATGCTTCAGGTAAGCCGGAGGAGAGGTCTGCATCCTTGTTGGTCCGGGTGTGCCGCCGGCTCTCATGAATCTGTTGCTTCAAAAGAAATTGAGGATCTTCATAAGCTAAAGGATGTGAAAATCTTACTTTCCGGGTTACTCTTCGGACTTTCAGCCTTGGCAAGGGCTCCGAGTCGGAGGAAAGTGTCGTTACCTCTTCAGTCACCGGGTTACTTGCTCCGGTGTCATCCTGCTGATGATCAGTATCGATAAGGTGGATAGGAATAAACAAGAAATAGAACAAGAGCCTACAGATTCAGGGATTACCTCTGACTCGGAGCTATCACTTAGCTGAAGCAGCTCTGAGGCAGTAGGCCTGCTTCCCTTCTTGCGGGGAGCGGCTCTCCTGGCGGCTTTCTTAGCCTTCCTGGCTTTTTTGGCCGCTTCATGGTCATATTTGACCCTCCAGAACTTGTCATTAGCCTAAAACATACAGCAAAGATTTCTTAAGGTTGAGATGGAAACTATTAAAAAGAAAACCAAGGTGTTCAGGTCAGTGGCTTACCGCCGGAGCCGGGTTAGCTTGGCAGAAGGGGTTCAGACCGGTTCTCCCACAGTCGGCTAAGCTCTCATTCAGAAGAGACTTGGTCATGTCGTCCACAACGTCCTCAGGAAGATCGTTGGGGCTGTGCCGCAGAGGGTCATCCTTCCGGCCCGTGTAAGCACACATTAAGCCGGGGCGGCAGCTCAAGGGGATCACCCGCCAAGAGATCCAAACCTGGACCAGATCAATGCCGTTGAGGCCGTTTCCCAGGAGAGCCTTGATCTTATTGATGGTTGGGATAAGAGGTTGACGCTCAGCTTGAGAGAGTTTGTCTGGCAAGGGATGATTTGGCTCCAGACGCAGGGCACGAAAGCCGGGCAGAGGGTTCTCGTCAGCCGGAGAAGTGTCCTGGCAATAAAACCATGTCTGGTTCCAGTCCTTTGGATGGCTTGGCAGCTCAGCATAAGGAAAGAGGCAGTCTCTCCGGCGTTGAATGGAGATTCCACCAAGTTCCAGGCTCGGCCCGTTGGCGCACTCATTCTGGCGGTTCAGATAAAATAGCTCTCTAAAGAGCAGCAGGCTGGGCTCTTCTCCAAGATAGACTTCGCAGAATACTTGGAAGTTGCATATATTTGACACGGAATTGGGTCCTATGTCTTGCGGCCGCAGATCAAAGAAGTTCAGAACCTCTCTAAAGAATTTTGAGCCGGGCGGTGCGAAGCCCCGGCTCATGTGATCAGCAAATATCACTACCTCACCATCTCTTGGTTGAGGTCTTTCCTCCGACGGGTCAGGGGCACGATAAGACATGATTTCCTTCTTGGGCAAGTAACCCGTCTTTACGAAATCAGCTAGAGTGTCGTCGGTGACATTGGATCTCATCCAGTTGCACGTGATGGGTGCCTTGGGAGCTTTGGGAGGCATTGTGAAAGATGAAGCCTATGACAAAAGGAAAATGTCCGGTTCAATTATAAGCCGGCAGACGTCTATAGTTTAATACTCAAATGGCGGCTTATGAGAGGGGCCTAATGACATATGATTAAGTGCATCGGGTTATCTAAGCCGCTGAAGGTATCGTGAGTAATTCAAATTGTCTACAGCTTTATCATAAATGAGCCGGAAATTTTACAGTGCGTGGCTTCTTTAAGCCGGAAATGTGAGCCGCCATAGCTCAGCAGATGCAATTTTTGACTAAGTGTGGTGAAAACAAGTTTCACAGATCGCAGTAATTATTTTGGATCAAATGGCTGGCTAAAAGGAAAAAATTCTAGACCTAGAACAGACACAGAAAAAGTTCAAGGGTTTGAACGGAGCTTTTATGCAATGAAAGGGGATCTATGTACATTGGGAACGGGCGTGAAACAGCTACGCAGCAGTTCTGTACAGTTTAAAGATCAAGGAAAGGTGGTAATAGTGGAATCTATCAAGAGCTCATGACGAACGGCGACGAACATGGGAAGAACAGCAAAGAACCCTAATGCGCATCTACTCTATGGAGTGGCAAGGGCTTACGGGGGCTGGAGAGTTGCGGAGGTCGCCGCCGTTTCTCTGGTCACGACAGGTTGATGCAGCGGCCTGAGTCCGTGAAGACGAGGAGACCCGCGGCGGCGGCGGCGGCGGAGCTCGAGCGGCAGTACAGTGGCGAGAGGAGGAAGACGATGGAGGCGACAAGTAACTGGAGCCTCATGGGCCGGGCTATTTATAGGGTGAGGCTCATAAGTGGGCGCGAGAAACGAGGAGGCCACGGCGTGATTATCTCACCACAAAAACGCCTCGATTTTCGGGATGACCATTAAAGATAAGATCCGTTGGGATTTAACAGAATAAAGAAATGAACTTAATGGAAGATGACGTCATGGCGGGTTATCAGGAATCCAGAAGATGACGTCACGGCGGGTTAAAACCTTCGCACAGATTTAAGCCGGAAGATTTTCTCTCAAGGGGATTGAAGATTGACATGAACCGGTTCAAATCAATCTGGGGCCTAATGTTGAGGATATAACCCTTAGAGTCACCCGCCAGGAGATGCCGGGTTACTCATAATGGTCATCACGCGAAGCCTAGTACCGAGCTTGAAGATGGCGGGTCGATGATGGGCCTAAGACCCGGAGGAGGCTTAAGGCCCGTAGTGATAAACCGATGTATGGCAAGACTTGTAGTGTAAGGCAAGAATAGTTGAGAGTCCGAGCCGGACACTCTTATGAGCCGGCCGGGACTCTGAAAGCCGCTGGGCGTCAGCCTCTCTATATAAAGGGGCGACCCGGCGGCAGTTTAGGGACAAGTAAGATCAGATCGATAACCAGGCAAGGCGGTTTAGCTCCTGGTCGTCGAAACCTCAAGCAATACAACCTCAACTGGACGTAGGCTTTTACCTTCACCGTAAGGGGCCGAACCAGTATAACCCTCGTGTTCCTTGTCCCGTTTAACCCCTTTAAGCTTCCTAGCTGCGATGGCTCCATGACTAAGTCCTAGCTCAAGGACATCTGCCGTGACGATTCCACGACACCTTCCGAACCGGAAAGTAGCGCAGCACGGGAAGATGTTCCTGTGGTGCCTACACCGACTGGGGAGGAAGTTAATGATGATGATCACGAAGCTTCGGATCAAGTTACTGCTGAACTTCGTAGGTCCACAAGGACACGTTCCGCACCCGAGTTGTCGTGGAATTGTCACGGCAGATGTCCTCGAGCTAGGACTTAGTCGTGGAGCCATCGCAGCTAGGAAGCTTGAAGGGGTTAATGCGGGACAAGGAACACGAGGGTTTATACTGGTTCGGCCCCTTACGGTGAAGGTAAAAGCCTACGTCCAGTTTGAGGTGGTATTGATTAGGGTTACGATCACCAGGGAGCTAAACTGCTATGCCCGGCTCTCGATGAGATTGTTCTCGTCCCTAAACCGCTGCCGGGTCGTCCCTTTATATAGGAAGGCTGACGCCCAGCAGTTCTCAGAGTCCCGGCCGGCTCATAAGAGTGTCCGGCTCAGACTCTCGACTACTCTTGCCTTACACTACAAGTTCTACCATAATAATGACTGTAACTACGGGCCTTAAGCCATATCCGGGTCTTAAGCCCATCTTTGGCCCACCGTCTTTAAGCTCAGCGCCGGGCTTCTGGCAATGACCATATGAGTAACCCGGCCCCTCCTGGCGGGTGACTCTAAGGTCTATATCCTCAACATTAGGCCCCAGATTGATTTGAGCCGGCTCATGTCAATCTTCCATTCCTTCGACAGAAAACCTCCGGCTTACAATTGTGTGAAGGCCATAACCCGGTGTGACGTCATCCTCTGGACTCCAGATAATCCACCGTGACGTCATCTTCCATTAAGCCCGTTTTTTACTCCGCCAGATCCGCAACGGATCTTTACCTTTACTGTCATCCCGAAAATCAAGGCATTTCGTGGGGAGATAACCACGCCGTGGTCTCCTTGATTCTCGCGCCCACTTATGAGCTCGCCCTTATAAATAGGCCGGCCCGACGGGCCTTTCTCACTCTCCTTCCTCTGTCGTCTCCTTCCTCTCACTGTCCCGTGCTGCTCGAGCTCCGCCGCCGTCGCCGCCGCGGGTCTTGTCGTCGTCACCAGCTCAGGCTGCTGCATCACCCTGATCTGACCAGAGAAACGCGACGACCTCCGCGACTCTCCAGCCCTTGTAAGTCCTGCTTGTCCTGTAGAATAGATCTGTCGTAGGGTTCGTCCGCGTTCTTCGTGTTCGTCGCCATCGCCCACAAGCTCCGGTAGTTTTCTTTTTTACTGCTCCTTTTTGATCTTAGCCCGTATGGAACCACTGCGGTAGATGTTTTAGCACCCATTTCAAACACAGGTAGACTTCTGTTCACTGCATAAAGGCCTCATTCAAGCTCAAGAACTCCCCTGCATCTGCTTTTAGGTCTAGAAATTTTCTTTTTACCCGACCATTTTGATCCAAAATATTTACCGTAAAGTGTGAAACCTGTTTTCACCACCCTTAGTAAAAAAACTGCCCTCATTGAGCCATGGCGGTTTACATTTCCGGCTTAAAGAAACCACGCGCCATAGAACCTTCCGACTTAAAGGAGACCATGCACCATAGAATTTTCCGGCTCATCTGTGATAAGGCCGTAGACAATCGAATTACTCTCAATACTTCAGGCGGCTTAAATAGCCTAGTGCACTTAGATATATGTCATTAGTCCCCTCCGTAAGCCGCCACTTAATACTGACTTACAACTTTCCTCCGGCTTATACTTAAACCGGACGTTTCCTTTTATCATAGGCTGCCGACTTTCACCATGCCTCCCAAAGCTCCTAAAGCCTCTATCACTTGCAATTGGATGAGGTCCAATGTCACCAACGAAACGCTAGCAGAGTTTGTCAAGTCAGGCCACCTGCCAAAGAAGGATGTCATGTCCTACCGCGCCCCTGACCCGTCAGAAGAGAGACCACAGCCAAAGGACGGGGAGGTGATCATTTTTGCGGATCACATGAGCCGGGGCTTCGCACCGCCCGGCTCAAAGTTTTTTTCAGAGACGTTCTGAATTTCTTCGATCTGCGGCCTCAGGACATAGGACCCAACTCAGTGTCCAATATCTGCAACTTCCAAGTGTTCTGCGAGGTTTACCTTGGAGAAGAACCTAGTCTGCTGCTCTTCAGAGAGCTTTTTTACTTGAATCGCCAACGGGCCAAGTTTGGAGCTAGGCGACATCTCCATTCAGAGACGGAGAGACTGTCTTTTCCCTTATGCCGAGCCGCCGAGTCACCCAAAGGACTGGAACATGACTTGGTTCTATTGCCAAGACACATCACCGGCTGATGAAAGTCCGCTGCCCGGCTTTCGCCCATCGCGTCTGGAGTCAACACACCCACTGTCAGACAAGCTGACTTAAGCGGAGCGCCAGCCTCTGCTCCCCACCATAAACAAGATCAAGGCTCTCTTGGGCAATGGTCTCAACGGAATCGATTTGGTCCGGGTCTGGATCTCCTGGCGGGTGATCCCATTGAGCCGCAGCCCCGGCTTAATCTGCGAGTACACGGGCCGAAAGGATGACCCTCAGAGACACAGCCGCAACGATCTTCCTGAAGATGATGCAGAGGAGATGACCAAGGCTCTTTTAAACGAGAGCCTGGCAGACTGCGGAAGGACCGGGTTAGCCCCCTTCTGCAAGACCAACCCAGCCCCAGCGGTAAGCCGCCAATCTGAACATCTTATCTTCTTCTGTATATAACTTTCATCTGAATCGTTTTAAGAAATCATCATTGTATTTTTCAGGCTGACAACAAGTTCTGGCGGGTCAAATATGACCATGAGGTGGCCAAGAAGGCCAGAAAGGCGAAGAAGGCCGCCAAAAAAGCTGCTCCCCGTAAGAAGGGAAGTAGGCCAACTGCTTCGGAGCTGATGCAACTAAGCGACAGCTCCGAGTCAGAGGTAAGCCCTGAACCTGTAAGCTCTTTATTATGTTTTATTGTTTATTTCTGTCCGCCTTACCAACACTTGTTCATCAACAGGATGACACCGGAGCCAGTAACCCGATGGTTGAAGAGGTAATGTCACTTTCCTCCGACTCGGAGCCCTTGCCAAGGCTGAAAGTCCGAAGGGTAACCTGGAAAGTAAGCTTTTCACATCCTTTAGCTTATCAAGATCCTCAATTTATTTTGAAGCGACAGGTTCATGAGAGCCGGCGTCACACCCGGACCAACAAGGACATCGACCTCTCCTCCGGGTTACCTGACGCATCGAGGAAGCGCCGAACTGAGGTTATTTCCCACTTGTACCCTTTTCATCCGTTGGCGGGTGTTATCCGTCAGCCACTCAATTCTTCTGACTCAAATTATCAGGAGACCTCCCCCTCTTCGGGCGACTCTATGCAGTCGAGTCTTCCGGCTTTCAAGACCGCACCCGGGTAATGATAACCATCTCATGTTATACTTGTCTTTACTTACCCTTTTGTGCTTAACGTTTCTGTCCTTTCAGTGCCCAAGCCAAGCTCACCAAGAGGGCGAAGAAGGCCAAGCCAGTCGAAGAGCCGGAGTTGCCTGAGTCGGAGGCAGCAGATCAAGAACCGCCAGCTGCCTCCGCTCCCGAAGCCGCCGCTCCAACCAACAAGGCAGCTGCAGAAGCTTCTGCTAACCCGGAGGCCTCCGGCTCGGCTCAACCAGCAAATGATCCGGACGTGGTAATCACCCGGACGGAATTTGTTGAGCCGGGGAGACCTACCGCACTAGCCAAGTGCTCCGCCAAGGGGGAGTTGCTCCAGCCCCGTCGGGTGAACCTGGACCTCTCCGACTACGCCAACCTGAGCATTGGAGAGCTCGTCTCTGGCTACATCAGCCAAGTGCACAAGAGCCGGGACGCAGAGGTTGCCATGGTGAACCAGATCCAGCAGAAATCTGAGGTATCATTCTGCTGTCCTCTTACTTACTGCATAGTTACCTTTACCATGCTAGCCCCCAAGTCGACGACTTATGATGGAATATGTTGTAGACTTAGGTTCCGGCTTACTCAATTGAACCGGCAGTTTCTAGATAGATACGTTCAATATGCATTAGCCCCCAAGTGCCAAGTGTCTTTGCTTGGAAAACGCTTGGGACTTTAAATTTGTATGGTAACCGTTCCTGCCATAACCCGGAAATTTATGCAGGCTGCTGGCAAGAAGCTTGAGGCTGACCTCGCTGATCTCAAGAACCGGCTGAAGATGCAAGAGATGGAGACCCGGAAAGCAAATGCCAAATTTGTGTCCAGCATCGCCGCGCAAGAGAAGCTGAAGACGGAGTTTGATGCTGAACGGAAGGCGTGGGCCGAAGAGAAGGCCGCATTGGTGAACCGGGCTGGACAGGCGGAGAAGGCTCTCTCCGAGAAGACCGCCGAGCTCTCCGGCCTAAAGCGCCAAGTGTCCCAGATGGTGGCCGCAATCTTCCGTAAGTCGTCTCACCGGCTTTCATCAAGCTTAGAATTTTTATATCTCATAATTCATCCTTGTCGGCGGCTTATCTGACTCTGTTAAACAGGTCCCAGAAGTGCCAACCTCAACCAAAGTGTGGTAACCAAGCTGAAGGCCGTGTATACCCTGGTGGAGCAACTCTACACCGGGTCACAGCGTGCCTTGGCTGTGGTGGCCCTATCCAACGAGGTGCCGACTCACCTGGCGGAAGTCCTTCGCCGGCTCGCCGTTCTGCCTCAACGGATCCAAGAGCTGCGACAGGCCTCTGCAAGAGCCGGAGCGATCGCTGCGCTGAGCCGGGCCAAGGCGTTCCTGCCGGAGTTAGACCCGGCGGACATCGCCCTTGGCTATCCAAGCCTGAAGGAAGACGGCTCCGCTTTCGATCAGAAGGACTTCGCAGCTTGCGTGAAGGCCGTACGCCCGGTGGCCACTCTGATTGGCAATGATACAGATCTGACTAAGTATCAGCCGGGCTATGATGCAGAAAATCAGAGGATCCCTACTCCACGCTATGAAGCCCTCAACTTGATCCCGCCGGCTCGTCAGCACACCTTCGCCCCGGAGATTGACCCGGCCGGGTTAATTGACGAGGAAGCCCAATTCGAAGCTCTCGGCGGCATCGACTGGAAGTCATCAACTTTCCAGGTCTTGGGATCAGCCGGAGGAGAAGATAGGAACGAGCCGGAGACTTCAACTCAGCAAGCGTCGTAACTCGGCTGGCGGTTTACCAAACAATGCCTCACCCTTTTGGACTCAACGAGTCTTGTAACAGAGTAGGACCAACACTTTATCTTTGCCGTGCCATCGTGCACGCCTTGAATGCTTGAAGTTTTATTGAAGTTATCTCCTTTATATTTCTCCGGGTCATTCATTCCCCTTAGTCTTAAATAATTGCCTTTAACTATCCTGCATAGAAAGACGAATCACAAGTCTCCAGGCGGCTTACCACCCTGAGAATCATATGTTTTAGATATATAACCCGGAATATGAATCAAAAAAGACCGGCTCTCAAGTATGTCCTTAATACAGCCGTAATAACACAATTTGCGGTCTGCAAGCATACTTCCGGTTTAGATAACCCGGATAATAAGGTGGTACCTTAATTCCGATTTACTTGTCTTAATGACACCCATTGTGTTCAACTAACACTGTAAATCAAAGTTAAGCCGGCAAAGTGAGACCCGGCCGTACACACTTGGAAATAATCAGACGGAACTTGCTATAAAGCAGAGGAACTTAGGGGCTTCCGGTTCGAATACGACCAGAGACCCGGCCCAAAGGGGTTATGCTAGGATTCGAATACGATCATATAGCCCCCAGTGGGTGTGGCGATGCCAATCAAGAGGGTATCGACAGCTATGTTCTCTTTGGTTCGAATACGACCCATGTTTGAACAGGAAGCCCCCAAATGACTTTCAGAATTGTTTAACGACGCTGATTCGAATACGATCCACGTCGGTTCTCAAAGGGGTTAAACTAAGATTCAAATATGATCAAAGAAAACTCCCCAATGAGCTCGGCACTTTGCCAATCAAATGGGTATCGACAGCTATGTTCTCTTTGGTTCGAATACGACCTATGTTTGAACAGGAAGCCCCCAAGTGACCTTATCGCCTACGGCTAGATTCGAATACGATCATAAGCCGGATCCTCCTTCAAGTTATCATGTAATCTGGCAATGAAAACAACACGTACACATTTGGAGGAGAAAAAAGGACAGAGGTCCTGCTTTATTGCTTATCATAATATATACATGGCTTAGGGAAGTATGTACATCATGAGAGCCGGTGGCTCAAGTGTAGTAAGGCCGAAGCTGAGCTATGTTCCACGGCCGACGGGTCTCTTCCTCCGACTTACGTGAATCTTTGTGCTCCCGAATGTCAATGAGGTAATATGACCCGTTGTGCAAATTCTTCCTGACCACAAAGGTCCCTTCCCAAGGCGGGGATAGCTTGTGTGCATCTGTTTGATCCTGGATGAGTCGGAGCACGAGATCACCTTCCTGGAAGACCCGGGATTTAACCCGGCGGCTATGATAACGGCGCAGGTCTTGTTGGTAAATCGCTGAACGGGCTGCTGCCACATCACGCTGTTCGTCCAACAAGTCAAGAGCATCTTGGCGCGCCTATTCATTATCCGCCTCAACGTAAGCCGCCACTCGAGGTGAGTCATGACGGATGTCACTGGGGAGGACTGCTTCTGCCCCATAAACCATGAAGAAAGGCGTAAAACCTGTAGACCTGTTAGGAGTAGTGTTGATGCTCCATAACACGGAGGGCAACTCCTCCACCCAACAACCCGGCGTCCGTTGCAAAGGGACCAAAAGCCGGGGCTTGATGCCCTTCAGAATCTCCTGATTAGCTCTCTCCGCCTGACCATTGGATTGAGGATGAGCCACCGAGGAAACATCAAGTCGGATATGCTCTCGTTGACAAAACTCCTCCATGGCGCCTTTGGATAAATTGGTGCCATTGTCAGTTATAATGCAGTGTGGAAAACCAAAGCGAAAGATCACCTTTTTCATAAACTGAACCGCCGTGGCTGCATCACACTTGCTAACTGGCTCCGCTTCGACCCACTTGGTAAACTTGTCAACTGCCACCAAAAGGTGGGTCTTCTTATCCTTGGATCTTTTGAAAGGCCCAACCATATCCAGCCCCCAGACCGCAAAGGGCCAAGTAATTGGGATTATCCTCAGCTCTTGAGCCGGTACATGAGCCCGTCGCGAGAACCTTTGGCAACCATCACACTTACTGACCAAGTCCTCTGCATCAGCATGAGCCGTCAACCAATAAAAACCATGACGAAAAGCCTTGGCCACAAGAGACTTTGAGCCGGCGTGATGGCTACAATCCCCTTCATGGATCTCACGCAAGATCTCTTGCCCTTCCTCAGGGGAAACACAACGCTGAAACGCTCCCGTAACACTGCGGTGGTGTAACTCACCATTGATAACAATCATTGACTTAGCCCGCCGGGTTATTTGCCTGGCCAAAGTTTCATTCTCAGGCAACTCGCCCCGGGTCATGTAAGCCAGATAGGGCATTGTCCAGTCTGGTATGATATGGAGAGCCGCCACCAGTCGTGCCTCCGGGTCGGGGACAGCCAAGTTTTCCTCTGTAGGCAACTTAACAGAAGGATTATACAGGACATCCAGGAAAGTATTAGGCGGCACCGGCTTTCGCTGAGAGCCTAGTCGGCTTAAAGCATCAGCAGCCTCGTTCTTCCCGCGATCAATGTGCTCAACTTGGTAGCCCTGAAAGTGCCCAGCAATGGCATCAACTTCGCGGCGATAAGTCGCCATGAGAGGGTCCTTAGAGTCCCACTTGCCTGATACTTGTTGAGCCACCAAGTCTGAGTCACCGAAACACCATACCCGGCTCAAGCTCATCTCCTTAGCCATCCGAAGACCGTGGGGCAAGGCCTCGTACTCAGCCGCATTGTTAGTGCAAGGAAACATCAACTGTAGCACATAATGGAACTTGTCACCTTTAGGGGAAGCCAATACAACTCCAGCCCCCGAGCCCTCCAACTGCCTGGACCCATCGAAGTGAATAGTCCAATATGTGTTATCCGGCTTTTGCTCGGGCACTTGTGACTCTGTCCAATCATTGATGAAATCCACCAAGGCCTGAGATTTAACAGCAGTGCGTGGCACATATTTGAGACCATGAGGTCCGAGCTCGATAGCCCACTTAGCCACTCTCCCTATGGCCTCTCTGTTTTGAATGATATCACCAAGAGGGGCAGAACTGACCACGGTTATGGGATGACCCTGGAAATAATGCTTAAGCTTCCGGCTTGCCATGAACACACCATAAACAAGCTTCTGCCAATGTGGATACTGCTGTTTGGACTCGATAAGCACTTCGCTGACATAATAAACCGGCCGCTGAACCGGATGCTCCTTACCCTCTTCCTTGCGTTCCACCACCACAGCCACACTGACGGCTCGTGTGTTCGCCGCCACGTACAGTAATAAGGGCTCCTTATCAACCGGAGCAGCAAGGACTGGGGGCTCCGCCAGCTGCTTCTTCAAATCCTCAAAAGCGGTATTAGCTGCATCATTCCAGACAAAGTTATCAGTTTTCTTCATCAACTGATATAATGGCATGGCCTTCTCACCCAAATGGCTTATAAACCGGCTTAAAGCAGCGATGCGACCCGCCAAACGTTGAACATCATTTATACACGCCGGCTTAGCCAGGGAGGTGATGGCCTTGATCTTCTCCGGGTTAGCCTCAATGCCTCTGTCAGAAACCAAAAAACCCAAGAGTTTGCCTGCAGGGACACCAAAGACACACTTGGCCGGGTTAAGCATCATCTTGTAGACCCGGAGATTATCAAAGGTTTCTCTCAAATCATCTATCAGGGTTTCCTCCTTTATGGATTTAACACACAATATCGTCCACATAAGCATGAACATTGCGCCCAATCTGTTTATGAAGACAGTTCTGCACGCAACGCTAATAAGTCGCCTGTGCACACTTGAGTCCAAAGGGCATGGATACATAGCAGAAGGCTCCAAAGGGAGTGATGAACGCCGTCTTTTCCTGGTCCTTAACTGCCATTTTAATCTGATGATATCCAGAATAAGCGTCCAGGAAACTTAAGCGCGCACAACCGGCCGTAGCATCAATAATTTGATCAATACGGGGAAGGGCAAAAGGATCAGCCGGACACGCTTTATTTAAGTCCGTGTAGTCCATACACATCCGCCAAGTGCCGTTCTTCTTGAGTACGTGCACCGGGTTAGCTAACCATTCTGGGTGGAAGACTTCAACAATAAACCCGGCCGCCAAGAGCCGGGCCACCTCTTCGCCAATGGCTTTCCGCCTCTCTTCATTAAACCGCTGAAGGAACCTGACCGGCTTAAATTTCGGATCAACATTGAGAGTGTGCTCAGCGAGTTCTCTAGGTACACCTGGCATGTCAGAAGGTTTCCATGCGAAGATGTCCCTATTCTCACGGATGAACTCGATGAGCGCGCTTTCCTATTTTGGATCCAGATTGGCACTGATGCTAAATTGATGAGATGAATCTCCTGGAACGAAATCAACAAGTTTAGTCTCATCAGCCGACTTAAATTTCATTGCCGGCTCATGCTCCGTAGTCGGCTTTTTCAGAGAGGTCATATCTGTTGGGTCAACGTTGTCTTTGTAAAACTTCAACTCCTCTGTTGCACAAACAAATTCTGCATAAGCTGCATCGCCTTCCTCACATTCCAAGGCCACCTTCCGGCTGCCGTGAACCGTAATGGTCCCATTATGACCCGGCATCTTGAGCTGTAAATATACGTAACACGGCCGTGCCATGAACTTGGCGTAAGCCGGCCGCCCAAATATGGCATGGTACGGACTTCTTATCTTGACCACCTCAAAGGTCAATTTTTCCACCCTGTAGTTGTTCTCATCTCCGAAGGCCACTTCCAACTCGATCTTGCCGACTGGGTAAGCCGACTTACCAGGAACCACACCGTGGAAAATAGTGTTTGATTGGCTGAGATTCTTATCAATCAACCCCATACGACGAAATGTCTCATAATAGAGGATGTTGATGCTGCTGCCTCCATCCATGAGTACCTTAGTGAACTTATATCCTCCCACCTGAGGAGCCACCACCAGGGCCAAGTGACCCGGCTTATCCACCCGGGGAGGGTGATCCTCCCTACTCCACACTATAGGTTGCTCAGACCACCGCAAGTAGCATGGAGCCGCCGGCTCAACAGCGTTCACAGCCCTCTTATGAAGCTTCTGATCTCGCTTACACAGACTGGTGGTAAACACATGATACTGCCCACCGCTAAGCTGCTTTGGATTGGTCTGATAACCTCCCTGCTGCTGTTGATGACCCTGGCCAGACTGCTGATTAAAGCCCCCTTGACCGTTCTGAGGGTTAGAATTTGAGCCGCCGCCCGGGCCATGAAAGCCGCCGGCGCCTGAGCCGCCGCCCGGGCCATTGTAATTCTTAAAGGCCTTCATGATTGCACAATCCTTCCATAGATGAGTTGCTGGCTTCTCTCTAGAGCCATGCCTTGGACAAGGCTCATTCAACAGTTGTTCCAGCGTCGGGCCTGACCCGCCGCCTCGGGGAGGGGGCCTCCCCTTGCGTCGCTGGTTATTACCTTGTGAGCTGGCGTTGGCTACAAACTCTAGGCTGCCATCGGCCTTGCGCTTGCCTCCTCCTTGGTTTCCCGGGTTATGCTGAGGACCCTTGCCATTGCCGTTCTTCTTTCCCTTCCCTGTCCTTTCATCATCTGAAGCGGGGTCCTTGGTACCATCAGAATCGGCGTACTTGACAAGAGCCGCCATCAGTGTACCCATATCATTGCAGTCGCGCTTAAGCCGCCCGAGTTTCATCTTCAGGGGCACAAAACGACAATTCTGCTCCAACATTAAGACTGCAGAGCCGGCATCCATTTTATCCGAGGAATGTATTATCTCCTTAACCCGGCGAACCCAATGTGTCGTAGACTCACCCTCCTGCTGCTTGCAGTTAGTCAAATCCACAATTGACATAGACTGCCTACAGGTATCCTTGAAGTTTTGGATGAACCGGGCCTTCAGCTCAGCCCAAGACCCAATGGAATTCGGTGGTAGCCCTTTCAACCAAGTGCGGGCAGTCCCATCTAACATCATGGTGAAGTACTTAGCCATGGCCACCTCACTGACCTCCACCAGTTCCATAGCCATCTCATAACTCTCGATCCAGGCTGCGGGTTGTAAGTCTGCTGTGTAATTAGGCACCTTCCTAGGGCCTTTGAAGTCCTTGGGTAGACGTTCGTTGCGGATAGCTGGCACTAAACAAGGGACACCCCCAGTCCTGGTTGGGATACCCATGTCAACGGAAGCCGTCGGATAAGCTGGGGGACTCTGGTAAGCCGTCAGCTGGGGCACCTGCTCCGCCTCTTGCCGTGCTCTGTCTTGGTCTGCTGCGTGAAAGGCTCTGTTATGAGCCGGGCCATGGCCAGGGGGCGGGTCATGGCGTCGGACGTTACTTGAGCCGGTCGCTGAGACCATGTGCCTGCTGTAACTCGGGCTCCGGCCTGGGCGAGGGGTCGAGTGGATCCTGTCCCGGCTATAGGAGTACGCCTCTTGCTGCGCCAGTGCTGTCTGAAGGAGTTCCCTGACCCGGCGGGTTTCAATAGCCGTCGGAGAGTCGCCGTCAACTGGGAGAGCCGCCAGCCGTGCCGCCGCGGCGACCATGTTCTCCAGCGGGTTATTATAATGACCCGGGGGTATTGGCATGTACTGAGGCGGGGCTGGGGGCACCTGGGGAGGCCCCATCACTTGTGGCTGAATAGGGGTCCCAGACCCGGGCACTATGACCCCTGGCGGGTTACTAGATCCTGCACCTGGCGTGTTGAAGAGGTTTCGTGGATCGTAAACCGGAGGGAGTCGAGATTGGGCCTTTTGATGCCTCCTTCTCAGGACCTCATTGGACGCGTTTTGATCCATCGTGAGCCGGAAGGACTGCGCTTGAATCAACTGGGTTTGGGCGTCGAGAGCCGCCCTTTCCGCAGCCATCCTGATCCCTTCTGCTGCCAGATCCTCCTTAGCTTTCACTAGATCCAATTTTAACTGCGCCACCTCCGCATCATGCTGAGCTTGATCTGCCGGGTCAACCGTGGCGGTTAACAGAGCCGTCATCTTGTCCGTGAGATCCATTAGTACCTGAGCCGGCGAGGGCACCGGGTTTCCCGCTCCAGCAGCGGGGTTCTGAACAGACTGTGCACCGGCCATAAAGACTCCAACCTGACCTGGCAGCTCAAACGGGTCCAGAATACTGTCACCATCGGAACAACCCATGAGCCTGCCATCTTGAAGTTGATACAACGAGTTTGACTCCTCGGTGGACGACTCGCCGTCAGAGCCGGCGGCCGCCTCATCACCAGATCCAGATCGATCAGAGGGCCCTTCATGGATACATCCCACAAAAGCATGCCTTAAGGCAGGCCGGGCCCGGGCGGGTCGTGCACGCTGAGCCGTCTCGACGAGATCGGCGCAGAGACCCGGCTCAGGGCCCGGCTCACCAATCTTGCCGATGAAAACATGAATTCCGCCGAAGGGGACCCGGTACCCGTACTCAATTGAGCCGGCGTCGGGGCCCCAGTTTGCATCGTCGATGTAGAGCTTGCCGCGACGACTCTTGGTCATCCGGCCCACAGCGTATCCCTTGAGCCCTTCGAAGCTGCCCTTCAAGAACTCAAATCCACCGTGCGCTGGCCCCACGGTGGGCGCCAACTGTCGTGGAATTGTCACGGCAGATGTCCTAGTGTGAGGACTTAGTCGTGGAGCCATCGCAACTAGGAAGCTTAAAGGGGTTAATGCGGGACAAGGAACACGAGGGTTTATACTGGTTCGGCCCATTACGGTGAAGGTAAAAGCCTACGTCCAGTTTGAGGTGGTATTGATTAGGGTTACGATCACCAGGGAGCTAAACTGCTATGCCCGGCTCTCGATGAGATTGTTCTCGTCCCTAAACCGCTGCCGGGTCGTCCCTTTATATAGGAAGGCTGACGCCCAGCAGTTCTCAGAGTCCCGGCCGGCTCATAAGAGTGTCCGGCTCGGACTCTCGACTACTCTTGCCTTACACTACAAGTTCTACCATAATAATGATTGTAACTACGGGCCTTAAGCCATATCCGGGTCTTAAGCCCATCTTTGGCCCACCGTCTTTAAGCTCGGCGCCGGGCTTCTGGCAATGACCATATGAGTAACCCGGCCCCTCCTGGCGGGTGACTCTAAGGTCTATATCCTCAACAAGAGTGGTACGGCAACCCTGTCTTGGAAATCTTGTTGTTAGACAATGGTGAACCTTCGAACTATGAAGAAGCGATGGCGGGCCCGGATTCCAAGAAATGGCTAGAAGCCATGCAATCCGAGATAGGATCCATGTATGAAAATGAAGTATGGACTTTGACTGACTTGCCCGATGATCGGCGAGCCATAGAAAACAAATGGATCTTTAAGAAGAAGACAGACGCGGATGGTAATGTGACCATCTATAAGGCTCGACTTGTCGCTAAGGGTTATCGACAAGTTCAAGGGGTTGACTACGATGAGACTTTCTCACCCGTAGCGAAGCTGAAGTCCGTCCGAATCATGTTAGCAATTGCCGCATTCTATGATTATGAGATATGGCAAATGGACGTCAAAACGGCATTCCTTAACGGCTTTCTTAAGGAAGAATTGTATATGATGTAGCCGGAAGGTTTTGTCGATCCTAAGAATGCTAACAAGGTATGCAAGCTCCAGCGCTCCATCTATGGGCTGGTGCAAGCATCTCGGAGTTGGAACATTCGATTTGATGAGATGATCAAAGCGTTTGGGTTTACACAGACTTATGGAGAAGCCTGTGTTTACAAGAAAGTGAGTGGGAGCTCTGTAGCATTTCTCATATTATATGTGGATGACATACTATTGATGGGAAATGATATAGAATTCTTGGAAAGTATAAAGGCCTACTTGAATAAATGTTTTTCAATGAAGGACCTTGGAGAAGCTGCTTATATATTAGGCATCAAGATCTATAGAGATAGATCAAGACGCCTCATTGGTCTTTCACAGAGTACATACCTTGACAAGATATTGAAGAAGTTCAATATGGATCAGTCCAAGAAGGGGTTCTTGCCTGTATTGCAAGGTGTGCAATTGAGCACGGCTCAATGCCCGACCACGGCAGAAGATAGAGAAAAGATGAGTGTCATCCCCTATGCCTCGGCCATAGGGTCTATTATGTATGTCATGCTGTGTACCAGACCCGATGTAAACCTTGTTGTAAGTTTGGTAGGAAGGTACCAAAGTAATCCCGGCATGGAACACTGGACAGTGGTCAAGAATATCCTGAAGTACCTGAAAAGGACTAAGGATATGTTTCTCGTGTATGGAGGTGACGAAGAGCTCGTCGTAAAGGGTTACGTCGATGCTAGCTTCGACACAAATCTGGATGACTCTAAGTCACAAACCGGATACGTGTATATTTTGAATGGAGGGGCAGTAAGCTGGTGCAGTTGCAAGCAAAGCGTCGTGGCGGGATCTACATGTGAAGCGGAGTACATGGCGGCCTCAGAGGCAGCACAAGAAGCAATCTGGATGAAGGAGTTCATTACCGACCTAGGGGTGATTCCCAATGCGTCGGGCCCGATGACTCTCTTCTGTGACAACACTGGAGTTATTGCCCTTGCCAAGGAGCCCAGGTTTCACAGGAAGACCAGGCATATCAAGCGTCGCTTCAACTCCATTCGTGAAAGTGTTCAAAATGGAGACATAGATATTTGTAAAGTACATACGGACCTGAATGTAGCAGATCCGTTGACTAAACCTCTCCCTAGAGCAAAACATGATCAACACCAGAACTCTATGGGTGTTCGATTCATCACAATGTAACTAGATTATTGACTCTAGTGCAAGTGGGAGACTGTTGGAAATATGCCCTAGAGGCAATAATAAAATGGTTATTATTATATTTCCTTGTTCATGATAATTGTCTATTGTTCATGCTGGAAATCGTAATACATGTGTGAATACATAGACCACACCGTGTCCCTAGTAAGCCTCTAGTTGACTAGCTCGTTGATCAACAGATAGTCATGGTTTCCTGACTATGGACATTGGATGTCATTGATAACGGGATCACATCATTAGGAGAATGATGTGATGGACAAGACCCAATCCTAAGCATAGCACAAAGATCGTGTAGTTCGTTTGCCAGAGCTTTTCCAATGTCAAGTATCATTTCCTTAGACCATGAGATCGTGTAACTCCCGGATGCCGTAGGAGTTCTTTGGGTGTACCAAACGTCACAACGTAACTGGGTGACTATAAAGGTACACTACAGGTATCTCTGAAAGTGTCTGTTGGGTTGACACGGATCGAGACTGGGATTTGTCACTCCGTATGACGGAGAGGTATCTCTGGGCCCACTCGGTAATGCATCATCATAATGAGCTCAATGTGACCAAGTGTTTGGTCACGGGATCATGCATTACGGTACGAGTAAAGTGACTTGCCGGTAACGAGATTGAACGAGGTATTGGGATACCGATGATCGAATCTCGGGCAAGTAACGTATCGATTGACAAAGGGAATTGTATACGGGATTGATTGAATCCTCGACATCGTGGTTCATCCGATGAGATCATCGTGGAACATGTGGGAGCCAACATGGGTATCCAGATCCCGCTGTTGGTTATTGACCGGAGAGTCGTCCCGGTCATGTCTGCATGTCTCCCGAACCCGTAGGGTCTACACACTTAAGGTTCGGTGACGCTAGGGTTGTAGAGATATTAGTATGCGGAAACCCGAAAGTTGTTCGGAGTCCCGGATGAGATCCCGGACGTCACGAGGAGTTCCGGAATGGTCCGGAGGTGAAGAATTATATATAGGAAGTCCAGTTTCGGCCATCGGAGTTTCGGGGGTTACCGGTATTGTACCGGGACCACCGGAAGGGTCCCGGGGGTCAACCGGGTGGGGCCACCTGTCCCGGAGGGCCCCATGGGCTGAAGTGGGGAGGGGAACCAGCCACTGGTGGGCTGGTGCGCTCCCCTTGGGCCTCCCCTGCGCCTAGGGTTGGAAACCCTGGGGGTGGGGGCGCCCCACTTGGCTTGGGGCAAGCCACCCCCTTGGCCGCCGCCCCCCCCCCTCAGATGGGATCTCCAGGGGGCCGGCGCCCCCCCAGGACCCCTATAAATAGTGGGGGGAGGGAGGGCAGCCGCACCACAGCCCCTGGCGCCTCCCTCTCCCTCCCGTGACACCTCTCCCTCCCGCTTGCGCTTGGCGAAGCCCTGCCGGGATCCCCGCTACTTCCACCACCACGCTGTCGTGCTGCTGGATCTCCATCAACCTCTCCTTCCCCCTTGCTGGATCAAGAAGGAGGAGACGTCGCTGCTCCGTACGTGTGTTGAACGCGGAGGTGTCGTCCGTTCGGCGCTCGGTCATCGGTGATTTGGATCACGACGAGTACGACTCCATCAACCCCGTTCACTTGAACGCTTCCGCTCGCGATCTACAAGGGTATGTAGATGGACTCCTTCCTTCTCGTTGCTAGTAAACTCCATAGATGGATCTTGGTGATGCGTAGAAAATTTTAAATTTCTGCTACGATCCCCAACATACTCAGGATACCACCAGATCAAGTTGAACCCGGCAGACCGTCTGAAGACCGCCTTCATCACATCATTCGGAGCCTTCTGCTACCTGACCATGACATTCGGCCTGAGAAATGCCGGTGCTATGTTTCAGCATTGCATGCAGAAGTGCCTCCTCAAGCAGCTCGGCAGAAATGCCCACGTTATGTAGACGATATTGTGGTGAAGACGGAGAAGTGTGGTACCTTATTGGAAGATCTCAACGAAACTTTTGAAAATCTGCGCCGGTTTCAGATCAAGCTCAACCCAGAGAAATGCGTGTTCGGAGTACCAACCGGCCAGCTCCTTGGCTTTCTGGTCTCAAAACGCAGCATTGAGTGCAACCCCGTAAAGATCAAGGACATCGAGAGGATGGAGAAGCCTACCCGACTGAGAGACGTCCAGAAATTCACCGATTGTTTGGCATCCATCAGTCGCTTCATCAGTCGGCTGGGCGAGAAGGCTCTTCCCCTGTACCAACTCATGAAGAAGACCACTCATTTCGAGTGAAATGACAAGGCGGATGAAGCTTTTCTCCAGTTGAAGAAGATGTTGACCACGCCACCTGTCCTGGCGGCTCCAGCTGCTAAAGAGCCCATGTACCTTTACATCGCCGCCACCGGCTGGGTGGTCAGCACAGTCATGGTGGTAGAGCGCCCAGAAGACGGCAGAGCACAGCCAGTCCATAGGCTCGTGTACTATTTAAGCGAGGTGCTGTCAGCCTCGAAGAACTACCCTCACTATCAGAAGATGTGCTACGGCGTGCACTTTGCCGCCAAGAAGCTGAAGCCATACTTTCAAGAGCACCCAATTACGGTTGTCTGCACCGCCCCACTTGCCAAGATCATTGGTAGCAGAGATGCATCCGGCCGAGTGGCCAAATGGGCCATAGAGTTGCCCCCCTATACCATCTTCTACCAACCACGCACCGCCATCAAGTCCCAAGCACTGGCCGACTTCCTTGTTGACTGGGCCGAGACCCAGTACCTGCCGCCAGCTCCGGACTCCACTCATTGGCGGATGCATTTTGATGGTTCGAAGATGCGCACCGGCTTGGGAGCCGGGGTTGTTCTCAATTCTCCCAAAGGCGACAAGCTCAGATACACGTTGCAAATCCACTTCGCCGCCTCCAACAATGTAGCCGAATATGAAGCACTCGTACACGGCCTCCGGTTGGCCAAAGAGATCGGCATCCGCCGGATCCTGTGCTACGGCAACTCCGACTTGGTGGTCCAACAGTCGTCTGGCGACTGGGACGCCAAGGGCGCAAACATGGTGAGCTACCGTTTCCTCATTCTGCAACTCAGCGGATATTTTGAAGGGTGTGAATTCCTTCACGTGCCACGAAACGAAAACGAGCCAGCTGATACCCTGGCACGGATCGGCTCCACCCGTCAAGCAATACCAGCCAGCATCTCCCTTCAGTGCCTCTGCAAGCCGTCGATCAAGCCTTCTCCAGAGTCTGAGTCCATCTTCGTGCCGGCTCCTCCCGAGGCAGTCGGATCCGACTCAAGGGCTACAGCAGCCGGCACGGGGACTTTGGCAGGCGGCACGGGGACCACAGCAGTCGCACCCGGCCCGGGGACTTCACAACCCGGCCTGGGGGCTGCAGCAGTCGGCCCGGGGACTTCATCAAGCGGCTCGGGGACTGCAACAGTAGCACCCGGCCCGGGGGCTGCCGCAGTCGGCCCGGGGACTTCATCGGCGCAACAAGCGGCAATTGATTCCAACCCGCCGCCTCCCAGTCCAACCGCCCTCGTACAAGTGGCCATAGTGATAGTAGAAGAAATTCAAGCACCAACATGGGCAGAGCCCATTCTCAAGTTTCTGATGAACAGAGAGCTACCGGCCGATGAGATCTCGGCCCGACAAGTACATCGCCAAGCAGGAGCCTACACGATAGTAAACCGAGAGCTTGTCAGACGCAGTGTGACTGGAGTCTTCCAGCACTGCGTAGAACCAGAGAAGGGTCAAGCAATCCTCAAAGATATCCACCAAGGCGACTGCGGCCACCACGCGACTTCCAGATCTCTTGTCGCCAAAGCTTTCCGCCATGGTTTTTTCTGGCCGACTGCTTTGGAGGACGCCAAGGAGTTAGTCAAGCATTGCAAAGGATGTCAAAAGTTCAGCTCCCAGCAGCATTTACTGGCCTCTGCACTCAAGACCATCCCCTTGGCCTGGCCCTTTGCCGTCTGGGGGTTGGACATGGTGGGATCATTCAAGACAGCACGCGGCGGCATGATCCATCTGCTCGTCACCGTGGACAAGTTCACCAAATGAATTGAAGCAAAGCCAATCAAGAAGTTGAATGGTCCGACTGCTGTGACCTTCGGCGAGGGAGATTTTTTTCTTCTTCTTAACCTAGAAGTCAGTCAACAAACTACGCGAGATGGAAAACATGGCCAATAATGCATGTATGAAGGCCCGTAGGGACCGAAAGTCTTGGAGGAAGATTCACAAACTAGCTATCACACGTACAAAGCACTCAAGAAAAAGTAAATCGTACACAAATGTTACTCTACAAAAACTGTTGAATGTTGAGTTATCTTTTTTTTTTAATACGCATGTGTGTGCGTATCATCTTGTATAGAAGAAGGGGAAGAATCCCAACCACCGTTGATGTTACATAGATTTAAACGCTACATGAACATCAACACATAGCATAACCACCGCTCCACCTACGTAGCACGTACTACTGGACTACTCACTGCAGCCACCAAGGTGACAGTAGGGAATGGCAAGGAAGCTCTCTTTTGGGAAGACCGTTGGCTACATGGGATGAGGATTCAGGAATTTGCACTCGGAAGAGGGCGCGATGTTTCCTCCGTCCTTGGCGTTCCACACCCGCCTCTCCCCTCCCCTCCACCCGTGACGGAGAGTACGACTCGGACGGCAAGCCATCATCCCTCTCCCTTGCCTACCCCTGCAGCTAGCCCTATGGCCAATTTTTCTAACCCATCCGCTGAACTGCTCCATTCCTACTCGAACACGCACGCGAACGATGCATGCCTGCTCCCAGCGGCGCCCCTCACGTCGCATTTAATGCTAGCTGAACGGCCCTCCATGCAGTCTGCGGGCCCGGTCCATGGACCACCCCACTCCAACGAGTCATCCCTGACGCCCAGGCCCATAGACCATGCTCACCCCCCCTCCTCGCCCCCTCCCCGCCAAGCTGCATGCATGGCTTTGGAGCACGCCCTCTTCCCGCCGCTGGCTCAATCCTCCATGCCCCTGCCTGGTCACATCGCCGCTGCGTGCAGGCCAGCCACGCCGTACCCCAAAAATCTCGCACTCTCCCAAGGCCGCGCAGCTGCCTCCTCTCCCGGGTCCTCTTTATCTATGCAACGCCGCCCGGCCTCCTCGCATCTCATCCAAGCCATCGTGTTTCCGGTGTAGAGCGAGTGACCATCTTGTGAGAGCTTGCCGCGACCCACTCCGTTGTGCTCGCTGTGGCCAGAACGGCCATAAGGCTTTCGAGTGCACCTCCCGCCTTCCCCTCGCATTCCTCCGCCCACCCTTCCACCGACCACCAGCAACCCTGAGGACCCAAGAGGCCGTGTCCCATGATGACGCCGCTGTCGGGCAGGAGCGGGTGCTCTGCTTTGGCTCGTACCGCGTCCTCCTCGATGAGCCACCCGCCCTCTCCCCGTCCGTCACCTTCCCCGGCCTGCCTCGCTCCACTCCGTCCTCTGATGGTGACTCCGCCCCCGCCTCTCAACGGGCCTCGCCGCCGGATTCGCGCCTCGCCTCGGTCGGCAGCAACAATGGTGCGCCTACCGCGGTGCCCCCACCTGGTGACGCCCCTTCGGTCGAGCGGCCGCAGGGCGCAGGCTCGCCGCGCCCCACCCCCATCAGTGGCGGCCCATCCAGCCCGCCCCTATCCCGGACATCTTCGTCTCCCACGGGCTCGTCCACGACGTCAGCCACTTCGCGCTCGCCCACGTCAACACCGCCATGCTGGACACGCACGAGTTCATCCGCCTACTCTTCGACAACCGCCTTGCCTCGGCCACCTTCCACTTCGCGGCCGTCTCGGGGTGCGCTGCCCTCCTTGTGTTCGACGACGAGGAGGGTCGTGCGGAGGCTCTCTACCTCTTCCCCATGGACTTCCTGGGGATCCACGTCGAGCTTCTCCGCCCGGAGGACGCGGAAAACCGCTCAACCACTACGTACGACCGCCTCGTCGAGCTCGACGCGTCCGGCTACCCGCTGGAGCTGTGGCATCACCAAGGTGCTAACTTCGTCTTCGGCCACCTTGGGCTCCTCTGCTGCGTCGACCGCCGTTGCCTCCACCCCAGCGACTTCTCGACCATGCGAGCCTTCGTCCAAGTGGAGTCCAGCGTCAACGTCCCCGACCGCTGCATCCTGCGTCTCCCCCCAACCAAATCGTTGACGTGCGTCTGGCGGTGAAAAAGACTTGGGCCCTCGTCGACGGCTTCACCATCCCGCTAGACGGCGACGACACCGAAGACGTCTCTGACTCGCCTCCCGAGCTCGTCCCGCACATCCATGGGGTGTGGGCGAACAACATGACCCAGCCATGTCCATGCAATGGTGTGCACCACGACAACGACTACATGCCGCTTCCCTCGCCGTCGCCTCCACACCAGCCCGCCATGCCGCTGCTGTTCACCGAAGAGACTGTGCCACTCCACGGCATGGTCGACATCAGCAGCGACGACGATTCGGACTCGCTGGTTGACGTCACCGCCGAGTTCTTCGGCCCCAACTCTTTCGCCGCTCTAGACATCCACGAGCCCGAGATCGACCCCCCTGCTGGTACGGACATGCCCCTCCCCTCCTCTCAAAAAATTTCGTCTCCACTACTGTCCACTCCCCTAACTAACGCTCTGATGACACTCACGAGATGGTGGTGCGTCGCGCTCGGGCCCATGACAAGCGCGTGGCCGACTCAACCCTTGGCCTTCGTCGTAGCAGCCGTCTTGCAGGCAAGGAAGGGCCTGCCTTCCTGGACATGACGACCAAGGCAATCCGCGCGCGCGCTCGCAAGTTCGACCTGTCCTCCACCTCTACTGGTCTCGCTGAGGCCATTGATGCGGCTGGCCTGGCCGACTCCTCTGAGGTGCCATCCGAGGGTACGGCGGCTCTGTCGCTCATTGCTCTGCAGTGCGGCGCTACTGCAGACGACGTGCGTGAGATCACCGCGGTGATATCCCCTGAGCCATGATCCGCTCCTCTCCCGCCTCCGGCCGATCGCCGCTCTCCGACTCCGCTTTAGTTCTCTGCATTAGTTTAGGCCAACCTCTTGCTAGCTTTTTTTGCGTTGCCGAACTGTGGCAACAGTGGTCTCTGCATGTGCTTTCTCCATGCGTAGTTTGTGTTAGCCGTCGCTTTGTTAGGCCTATTTTAATTTTCATGTACTCCTTCCGCCACGTTTATTTATGCAAGATGCGATCGGTTCCATGCTACTGTTGCTTCCGCTTAATCTCTAGAGGTGTATTCCAGTGTCAATGAATCGATCTTCCCTCTCCCTCTGTTGCTGGAATGTCAGAGGCTTAGGTCAGCCCCAAAAATGCTCCGATGTTCTTTCTGAACTCTTCTCGATTCGGCCAAATGTGTGTTTCCTTCAGGAGACAAAACTATCGTCTCCGGATGCTTCTAAACTCAGGTCTTTCATCCCTAGACAGCTTGACCTGGTCCAATACAAAGACGCCGATGGCTCCTCTGGGGGCATTCTCTCAGCCCTGTCCTCGGCCCATTTTACATTCTGTACTTGTATGCAATCGAGGTTTACACTTACGGTCGTGGTCACTACGTTAGCTTCCCCCCTACTGCTACATATTACCAACGTATATGCGCCCACTGATCACTCCCTTAAACCGGTATTTCTCGACGAACTAGCTTCAATTTCACCTGCACCAAACACTCCTTGGATCGTGCTCGGTGACTTCAATCTCATGCGTCGTGCACAGGACAAAAATAACGACTCCTTCCGTCAAAACGAGGCGGACTTGTTTAATCTCTGTATAAACAATCTAGCCCTTATTGAACTTCCCCTACTGGATAGAGCGTTCACCTGGTCAAATAAGCGTGATAAACCCACTCTAGAAAAGTTGGACCGTGTTTTCATTAACACTGCTTGGGATCAGTCTTCCCCTGACTCAACTATCTCCAGCCTTACACGGTATGTGTCTGACCATGTCCCTCTAATTATCAGCAGCAACACCACAATCCCCCGTCCCACGCTTTTTCGTTTCGAACTAGGTTGGGCCCAATCTCCAGCCTGTTGGGGTGTGGTCCAATCTTCATGGGCTGCTGCCCCGCTGCTCTCAAACGCCCCCCTTTCCCTAACCCGCGCGTTAAAGAAATGTCATTTTGCCCTACGATCGTGGCGAAAGTCAATTCTTCCGATCTCTGTGCGGGAGAAAAACTGCAAAACTGTCATAAACCTTCTAGACTGGATTGAAGAGTCTGGTTTCCTCTCGCAGCCCGAGCTTGCCCTGCGCCGAGTAGTTATTAAGGTTCTACACTGCATCACCCGTGAAAAAATCATTTATTGGCGGTTTAGATCAAAAATTAAATCGGCTATCGACGGGGATGAGAACTCCAGATTTTACCAGGACTCTGCCTCTCACAGACATCGTCATAACAAAATCCCCATGATATTGCATGATAACCAGGAATTCAACTCACATGAATCAAAAGTGGAAATCCTCTCCTCTTTCTTTTCCTCCATTCTCGGAGTATCTTCAGCTCCAACATGGAACTTCTCACTCCAAAACCTCTACCCCTCACAAACACCACAGCTACTTCACCTAGACTCACCTTTCTCGGGACAGGAAGTTTATGACGCCTTTGCAGACATGAACCTTATGGCTAGCCCTGGTCCTGACGGACTTGGGCCGGGTTTCTACCGAAAATTTTGGCCGATCCTTAAGCAGAAAGTGACAGATCTATTCACCAGCTTCTACAATCACTCCGCTGATATCTCATGTATTAACCGAGCTTACATTGTTCTCCTTCCAAAAGGGGATGCCCTCCCTTCTCTTGGCGCTTTCAGCCCTATTTCGCTTCAAAATTGCCCGGTTAAAGCACTCGCCAAGCTTCTCACAAACCGCCTCAAACCTGTTATCGCACTGCTCGTCCACCTTGATCAAACAGGTTTCCTTTCGGGTAGGATAATCTCGGAAAACTTTCTATACGCCGCAGATGTTCTCAAAGTTTGTGCCAGAACCAAAGTGCCCACACTTGTGATTAAGCTCGATTTCTCAAAAGCTTTCGACTCAGTTAACTGGCCCTCTCTCCTCTCCATTCTCAGGGTCAGAGGCTTCTCGGAAAAATGGATTCTCCGGATTGACACCCTGCTCCAATCTGGAAAAACCGCAACGAACGTCGATGGAAAATCGATGGCGCGAATAAATTTCCCAATCTTTCACAGGACAAACTCAGCAACTCACAGTCCAATATCCAGTCTACACCAAATAACAGACGAAAGAAACACAGGCTTACGATCAGGTAGATGCAAACCGGCGAGAACTACACGTACGTCTTCAAGTAGAAGAAGCGCATGGGCGATTCTACTAGAATCGGTAGTAAATTAGAGGGCGCGCCGTCTAATATCCTTGCCAAGAAACACAAGCCCTAGATGGGATTCTTGATTGAAGCGTGCCGCCGGAACCTGGCGGATTATCCTCTGTTTGTAATTAACACCAAAAAACTAGGACGTCGATAACTGCCACACGTGTGGCAGGAAAGGAGATGCACCACACGTCTTTAATGCAAATAGATTGCCACGTCATGGCATGCATGCATGCGAGAATCTTTTCGGATTTTCAGTTTTTAAAATGTTTTATCTCTTAAATGAAAAATCCGATTGAAGATCTGTTTTCACCATTAAATCCCTCGCGACGAGATCTTCAAAACTAGATCTCATATCGATATATTTCGGCGAATTTTTTTTTTGTTAAAAGTTGCCATGTCTATTGCACATGAATTGCCATGATATTTACACTGAAGTTGCCATGATATGTTTCAACTATTTTCTTTTACATTTAAAAGTAAATTTTAACATATTATAAAACGGAGAATTAAGAAACTAGACTTGCAATGCACCATAAACTAAAATTGCCATGATACATGCACTTAAAATTGCCATGGCTCAATAAAAAAAGTATTTTCATGGTCAAAGTACTAGAATTGCATCATCAAAAAACTAAAATTGCCATGATCTACAAACTAAAATTGCCACATGGCAACTTTAATTTAAGCACTATGGCAACTATAGTGTAAACATCATGGCAACTTCTGGGCAAAAAAAAATTCATCGAAACATACCAACATGGGGTCTAGTTTGAAGATCCCGTCGAGACGGATTTAATGGTGAAAACGGATTTTTAGTTCGCTTTTTTATTTAAGAGATAAAACATTTTTAAGCTGAAACCAAAAAGATTTCTGCTGATGTCATCTATTCATACGTGGCAAAATAAGTGATGATGGAGGCGTGTGAGCGTTAGTTTTTCCGAAAAACTAACCTCCCCTAGATACACGGCCGGTTGGCCCTATTAATAGTGCACGCAGGCACTAGGTACAAACGACCTGGACTCCTTCCGAATACTAGTTGGACTCTGACCTGACCACAACCACGTACTACTACTGATCCAACCCTCTCTCTCCTATCTTATTTCATCACTAATTAACTAATTTTAAAATAAGGCACACTGATCACAAAAGACAAAACAAACTAGTACTACTCACTCCTTTGTGTCCTCACGTAGATGATTTTGCATGCATGGCGTTCTGCAACAAGCTGAACAGGAACATGTCCAATGAAAATATGTGCTGTTGTCTTCCCGCAATGTAGAAAGTTGTCTCTCAGTTCAACTCCTTGATTGCTGCAATGTACAACAGTAGCTTGCTTCTTTTTCCCATTGCGTCTGGCAGGAACTATATACTTCCCAATATTTCTCTGGTTCACCTTACTAACAATACTTTTAGCGACGACATTTGGGGTCACATCATCCTCTCTTCATTGAAAAGAAATCGTTCTCGGTTTCAACCTATACCTTGCAGAATTTTTCTTGAAGACCTCAACAGTACACGTTATATTCTTTTCATCTTTGGGAAGAATGGCATAGAACTCTCCCTTATGCATAAAAGTGTACTTGTTTGTTCGTCCATGATGAAGAGCATTAACATCGTGCTGCCACGGACGCCCCAAAATAAGATGACAGACATGTAGTGGCATAACGTCGCATTCCACTTTGTCAACATAGCCATCAACAGAAAAAGGCACCTTCACCCTGTGTGGTACTTTCACTTTGCCTACATCATTTATCCACTTCATATAGTATGGTTTTGGATGCTCCCATGTTGGCAACGAAAGAGACTCCACCACATCCTTACTAATCATGTTGCTAGCACTGCCACCATCAATTATCAGTTTGCACACTTCTCCCTTGATGGTACATGCAGTTTGAAAAATACTCCGTCGTTGTCCTGGTTCAAAAATGACCTTGTCATCTCGCTGGACCTTGTGTGCTAGCAAACTCTCCATATCAGGATCATCTTGAGGATAACACAGTATGGTATTACCATGACCTCTTTCGATTCCATCCTCTAACTTAGGCGACTCATCTTCAGACTCTGAAATATATTCCGCATCAACAAGTAGAACCCTTCGTTGATTGGAACATTCATGCTTCATGTGTCCACGTCCTCCACACTTGTGGCAAATAATATTATGGTGATGCGATGACGTCGCACTAGACGAAACCTGAGAAACCTCCTTTGGCGCAGCCGCCACTTTGCTATGTTCAATGCTTCCCGACTTATAAGGAGTCGGTTTAGCACTAAACCCACCATCAATAGGAGAAAAACCACGTCGCCCACTGTTGTAAGTTGGACGAGTCTCTGAAGCTTGCTTCTCCAATACCCAACGTTCAGCACGCTCCGCTTGATGAAGCAACTCATGAATATCATTATATTGCATTAAATCAACACGGTCACGAATCTTTTCTTCTAATCCCTCAAAGAAACGTACCATGGTCGCCTCCGCAGACTCACGCACAGCTGTACGGATCATCAAAACTTGCATCTCTTTTTAGTACTCATCAACTGATTTTTGTACCTTGCACTAGACGACGCAGTCTACTATGAAGCTGGCGAGTGTAATAAGCAGGCACAAAACGTTCCCTCATGATTCGCTTCATGTCAGCCCATGTCGTTGGTCGCTCATGAGTACGGTTTTTATTATCCCACCATACAAGAGCATACTCTATAAATTCCATTGATGCAACACGAACCTTCTTCTCTTCAGAGTAGTTGTGACCATCAAAAATCTGATTTACGCGTATCTCCCACTCCAAATATTTCTCCGGGTCAGCACAACGTCCCGAGAATTCAGGTATGGTTATCTTGATTCGACCCAAACCATCATCCTCGTGGGCACCATTGCCGCCATAGTCACGGCGCCGCCCGGCATGGCGGTGAGCCCCAGCATCATGCCGTGGTCGGTGAGGTAAGCCTCCACGGGTATCGGAATCCTCAGAAAAATCACCATCATCGTCGTTGTCGCGGTCACGACGTCGTCGTGGTGAGCGGGACTGTCGGGGTGCCACATCTCCCGCCTGAAGGCGCTGAACTGCTGCGGTGAGCCGATTAAGACTCGCAGTCACCACCTGTAGACTATCAATGCGCTGTCGGTCGCTGGCAGTCAAACGCTCGTTCAACCTGTCCTCGACGCCAACAATATTTGCAGACAACTCCTCAACCTTTGTCCCAAGCTTCTTGTTCGCTCCCTTGATCGACATCAGATGGATACGTAAATCATCACTTATATTCAGATCCTCCGGAAGTTCATCGCCCTCCTCATGATTAGATTTCTCATGCTGCGAGTTCACCATCTTTCAAACAATTGAATCAAATAGCCGAGAAAAAAAATGTACCGTGATCAACCTTGCTCTGAATACCACTTGATGCGAACGTCGACAGAAAATCGATGGCGCGAATAAATTTCCCAATCTTTCACAGTACAAACTCAGCAACTTCCAGTCCAATATCCAGTCTACACCAAATAACAGACGAAAGAAACACAGGCTTACGATCAGGTAGATGCAAACCGGCGAGAACTACACGTACGTCTTCAGGTAGAAGAAGCACATGAGCGATTCTACTAGAATCGGCAGTAAATTAGAGGACGCGCCGTCTAATCTCCTTGCCAAGAAACACAAGCCCTAGATGGGATTCTTGATTGAAGCGTGCCGCCGGAACCTGGCGGATAATCCTCTGTTTGTAATTAACACAAAAAAACTAAGGGTCTGTCTAGGACACATCTAGATGTGACATAGTTATGTCACATCATCTAAGTTGATGTCCACTCTGTTTGTGGTCTATTTTTTTTATCCTAGTTTTTTTATTTTTTGTTGCTACATTATATACTTGTAGAAGCTTAGGTGTGACATCCTTATAAAATATCTAGATGTGAATTAGACAAACGGAAAAACTAACCTCCCCTCGATACACGGCCGGTTGGCCCTATTATTGCACGCAGGCACTAGGTACAAACGACCTGGACTCCTTCCGAATACTAGTTGGACTCGACCTGACCACAACCACGTACTACTACTAATCCAACCCTCTCTCTCCTATCTTATTTCATCACTAATTAACTAATTTTAAAATAAGGCACACTGATCACAAAAGACAAAACAAACTAGTACTACTCCTTTGTGTCCTCACGTAGATGATTTTGCATGCATGGCGTTCTGAATCGTGGCTCCACGTCGTCTGGTGCCACAAGCTGAACAGGAACATGTCCAATGAAAATATGTGCTATTGTTTTCCCGCAGTGTAGAAAGTTGTCTCTCGGTTCAACTCCTTGATTGCTGCAATGTACAACAGTAGCTTGTTTCTTTTTCCCATTGCGTCTGGAGGAACTATATACTTCCCAGTATTTCTTTGGTTCACCTTACTAACAATACTTTTAGCGACGACATTTGGGGTCACATCAGCAATCCTTCTAAATGGCTCTCCAGGACCTTGGATCCAATGTAAAAATGGCTTACGACAGGGCGACCCTCTCTCCCCCTTTTTATTCATCATCGTTGCGGACGTTCTCCAACGAATGATTATTGATGCTTGTGATAACCACCTCATTGCTCACCCTGTCACAACCTCCATGCCCAGCCCCGTTCTGCAATACGCAGATGACACGTTAATTATTATCAAAGCTGAAACGGATGCAGTAGCTCACCTTAAACACATCCTTGATGACTTCTCGCTTGCCACTGGCCTCTCGATCAATTTCCAAAAAACCACGGTAGTCCCCATTAATGTCGACTCTGACCTTGCCTCTCAAATGGCAAACACGCTCGGCGCCGAAATTGCGGCCTTCCCCCAAAAATACCGCGGCCTCCCCCTCTCCCCCCATAAACTCCAATCGACAGCTTTTCAGCCAATTATAGACCAATGTGATATCTACCTAGCCGGATGGCGTGCTTTCCTGCTGTCTCGAGGAGGTCGTCTTGTCCTTCTCTCAGCCGTCCTGGATAGTCTGCCGACCTACTTTATGATGTGTTTCTCCCTGCCCGTCAGTGTCCTCGAGGAGATAGACAAGCGTAGGAGGATTTTTTCTGGTTTAACGACGACTCCTTCTCTGGGGCTAAGTGTCTGGTTGCGTGGGACTGAGTTTGTATGCCAAAGCTTGCGGGTGGTCTTGGGGTCAAAAACTTGCGAGCACAATTTTTTTGCCTTATGTTGAAATTTGCATTCAAATTCTTGCATTCCCCTCTTTTTCCTTGGAAGGATTGGCTCCTCAACCATTCTCCAATGCATATAGGTCTTGGCAAAAATGCCT
Source organism: Triticum aestivum (assembly GCF_018294505.1). NCBI lineage: Eukaryota > Viridiplantae > Streptophyta > Magnoliopsida > Poales > Poaceae > Triticum > Triticum aestivum. The sequence continues at coordinate 511,683,815 of NC_057814.1, forward strand.
CCTTCCTTGGTCGTGCCATTTTTAGACACCTCAGTTCTCTTCGTGAGATATCATGTGTGACCATTGGGAACGGTTTATCCACTTTCTTCTGGTTAGATCATTGGGTCTCCCAGAACCTTTGTGCATTGCTTTCCCGGCGTTGTTTTCACACCATACAAAGCCAAATGCATTCGTAGCCACTATATCGATGGATGGGATTGATCTGGGCTTGCGTAGCTGGCTAACCTTAACTGCTTCCAATGAACTTGCTTCCTTGAGATTACTGTTGCAAGATGTCAGTCTGTTGAGTGCCCCCAACGCTAGGACCCTACTTAATGGCGCCGCCTTCACCACCAAGGGCGCCTACGACGCGATGGCTTCTCAACTGGCTGACCCTACTCTTGCTCGTATCTGGGACTCGTGTGTCCCCAGCAGAGTGAGGGTGTTCGGCTGGCTTTTCTACCTCGACCGGCTCAACACACGGGCAAACTTGCACTGAAAGTCCATCATCGACTCTGCCGCTTGCCCCCGATGCGCTGTTGCGTCCGAAGACCAGGCACACCTCTTCTTCCACTGTCTGGCAACTCGTGCCATTTGGGATGCCATTGGTCTACACCCTTGCTCTGCCCCCTTTGCACATCTTTGGGTCTCCCATGGGCACCCGGGTCTCCCTGAGTCAGTGTGGCCTCTCATTCTTCTTCTTATCATTTGGAAAATTTGGGACGCTCGTAATGCTAAAACTTTTAGGGATCTAGATGTCTCACCCCATGATGTTACTAGGGGCATCATCGCGGATCTCACATTGTGGTCTCATCGCCTTAAGAAGGTGGAGGACAAAGTTCACGCCGGCCTGTGGCGGGACTATTTTACCTCTCGCCTTGTCTAAGTTTGTAACAAAATACTTTTGAAATATATTCAGGTGGGGAGTCCCCCCCCCCCGTGACAGTTTCAAAAAAAAAACCTTGGTGGCTGCTGCAACCACCACTAGAGATGCCTTGGGGAGAGCAAACTTGAACTCTGCCCAAGGTCGATCTCGGTCCACCCGATGTAACCAGGCCCAGCGAGCCTGCATAGCGACATTGAGCCACCTGAGGCGCGGTATTCCCAGGCCTCCTGCCCAACGTGGCATGCACACCTCCTCCCAAGCCACAGAGCAGTGCCCTCCATTAGCTTGAGCTTTACCGCACCACAAAACCCCTCTGATTATCTTGTTCATGGCCGCTATCGTCTTCATGGGTAAGTCCAGAGCAATCATCGCATGTAGAGGGATCGAGCAGAGAACCAAGAGGACCAAAATGAGTCTGCCACTTTTAGGTAGGGTCGCTGCCTTCCAGGTGGGCAGGCGAGTAGCCAGCTCCTCCACCAATCCGCTTAGTTGTGCCGCAGAGGGTTTCTTCAGACATAGGGGGAGGCCGAGATATTTGCATGGGAAGGATCCAATGCTGCATCCCAGGATACCCTCCACGCGCCCCACCTCTTCCTCCGAGCATCGTATTGGCATGGCTGAGGTATTCTGCATATTAACCCGAAGGCCGGACGCCATGCCATACATCTCCAAGATCCTTGCTGTGGTTGTTAGCTCGAGGTCCACCGGTTTGATAAAAATGATCACATCATCTGCGAAGATCGACATTCGGTGCTCAAGTCCCGTGCGCGCCAAGACGTTTGGTCTTGACTTCGCGTAACAGGCTAACCTCAGCTATTGAAAGTGAACTTGTTTATATTAACACTTTGTTGCGGCATGTCTCTCTTTCAGGTCACTCTGATCGTAGGACCCTGGTCAACGGTGAACAATTCACTAGTGGGAATACTTACAAGGTGCTCAAACACGCGACTTTCCTCGCCTTAATCTCCATCGACGGGTCTGTGGATCGTCTCCTCTTCGCCTTTCGCTCTGGTGACCGATGGTGGAGAGGGCCTAGTCTCTACTTCTAATGTCTCAGTTGGTAGTCCGCGTTCCGGGTTTTATTTTCGTCCCACCTAATACGGTCTTTTTTGGTACTTCTTTGATACTTGCTCCCACCTCCCGCTCAGCCGCAAAAAAACCGAAGAAAACCCCGCGATCGAGTCCCGCGGACGCCTAACCTCCCTCCATCATTTTTTTTCTCTGCCCTCGTTCGCCCGCCGCCTCCCTTCGTCCCTTCGCCGCCACCCCTCGATCTATTCGCGACGCGAACGCCGCCGCCTGGCAGATCCCAGGCGCTAGCCGCGGATCCCTTTGCCGGCTCCGAGGGGTCGTGGAGGCGCCGCCGTCGAGGTCCTAAAGGAGGCGCCGCCGCCATCGTTGTGGACCTCCGGGTGGCCATCGGGACACCTCTGCTGAGGTACGCCTTCGCCTTCGCACGCTGCCGACCTCCCAGAGGAGACGCCGCCGCCATCGACCTCCAAGAGGAGACGCCGCCACCACCTGCGCTAAACCCTAGGCATCAACCACCGTGCTCCCGTCGTCTGGTTCCTCCTGCGTTCGCCACCATGCGATCGACTTCCTCCCTCAGGTTCATCTCCCCTCTTTTCTCTGTTTGGTTCAAGACGGAGAGAATCAGATCTGAGACGGAGAGAATCAGATCAGGATAGAGAGACGGAGATGAGGATTGAGGCCATGGGATCCCTTTGTGACTGCAACTTATACATGAGCTCAGTTTAGATCCCTTTGCTAGAAAAAAGAACGCTGCATACAGCAATGATCTTATCTAGATTAATGGTTCTCTGATTATTCTTTTGATTCTGAGTCATCAATGTGTTTTTATTGTAGGTTCTTGTACGGAATATACCACCAGACCCCGATGAATCAGTTAGCAAGCTTGTGGAACATTTCTTCCTTGTCAATCATCCTGATCATTATCTGAAACATCAGGTAATCACTAAATTTTGGAACATCTCCCATTTGAAGAATCATCTGCAAATTCAAATGTAAGGAAGTGTGCAGTGCAAGCAATTATCAGGGTAAATCTATTTCTCAATTATGTATTTTTACCACTTCATCAGGAGTGTAAACTGATACTATTTCCAACTACAAAGTGTTGGCTCCCCAGGAAGAAGGAAAGGTCAGTCCAGACATGACATTTAACTCTAATAATGGAGGTACGTAGTGCCTACTGCTCCCTTGTCCCTTGCTACCGTCTGGGGATGCTCGGCTCGCCAGCGATGGGGATGTTCGGCTCGCAGCCCCTGCTCTCATTTTCCTCCAGCCTCTGGTAACCCTCCTCCTCACCCGCCTCGCCGAAGCGGGATTCACAGGTTAGTTTAGTTTGGAGGGATTTCCTGTGGTTGTGCGTGAATCCAGTGTTCACTGGGCTTGTATGTTTCATCCCTAATATGCTAGCTCCTGCCTAAACACGCATTAGAGAATCTCATGTATGTAAGAGAAGATACACAAATGTGGTTTTCCAGGGAGCATCAGGTACATCTTATGTGGGGATGAACCATCAGCTAAAGGGAGTGATAGGAAAATATTTTGTTGAATGCAATGGGAAGGCGAAAAACGACACGCCTTGGCGAAGCAACTCTAAGATTCGGTAAGGCTAATCAAGTCTGCAATCAAATCCAAGAGCAGGGGCATAGAAAAACGTTAAAATACTTTTTAGCTATTGATTGAAGTGACTGGTAATTAGTAGCAGGAGCAACAGTTGTAGTAAGAACCTATCTAGGCATATTTTCTCTCTTTCCTATCACATGGCACATTGAATAACTTTATAGTACAAATACATTCACATATGTTATTTTAAATTATCATGTCATGGAGGTTCTCGTTATTTCGAATCTTTGGTTGGAACCTTCATTTTGTGTTATTAAATGCACATGGTATTCAGTTATCTCCATTATGGTGAGAAGACTTTGATCTTGATATATCAGATTTAAGCCTCTTACACCATAGGAGGTCCTCCTTTTGGTGATATTCACTCATATGTCATTTTAAATTATCATGTCATGGAGGTGCTGGGTATTTCGAATCTTTGGTTGGAACCTTCATTTTGCGTTAAATTCACATGGTATTCAGTTATCTCCATTATTGCCAGTAGCAACGCACAAGCACTTTCTATTAAATGCACATGCTATTTTCTTTTGTATCATGTCATTTTGTGGTCATTAACAATCAGATGGATGAAACTGATCTTGTTTTGTGCATCATGGATTTTCCTCAACTGAATGAGTAGAAACATAAGTGTGTAATGTAGTAGCCCCTCTATTCCATTGTTATAAATATTATAGTTTTTCAATCTGCTGACCTGATCGTAACAGCTGTTTAAAAGGAAGTGATCACATCACTATTTAGATTTTACTTTTTTTTTGTATGCTTAAACATAAGATTAGTTTGTCCCCTTTCTTTTTACCCTTCATGCTAACATAATAAATACATATTTGAACTGAATTGGTTGTATTACATATGCCACGAAGGATGTCGCCGCTTGAAGCTCGATTTCCATCAGCCCCTCTTTTAATTCACTTGCATTGTTTCAGCTTTGCATTGTACTTCTTTGACGAATTACCTCATCCAATCGGCTTTAATTCGGAGCGTCAGTCTTACTAATTATCATTGCCTTAACTTTCCATATGAACCTCTTACAGGAAACAAGAACTCCTATTTGTCTGTAGTACTGCCCATGAGACTCAACCTTGTTTTACCTTAATTATCATGGTGTGCCTTTTTTTATAATAGCTCACCATTTTGTTAGTGGCAATAAAATGCATCTTTAGGCACACCTATAGCGCACATGTGATGATGTACAGATGAAAGAAAGATCTTAGAAGCTGAGAAGCCGAGAGCTGGAGGAACAAGGAGAAGCTAAAAGGACAGAAGAAGTCAGAGCATGTGGAGCTGTTGGGCAAGCAGAGTTCTATCTGGGTATTTAGGTAGCTGAGGATAAAAGGGAAAAGGAAAATGTTGACGATATAGTTACTCAATGCTGAGAATGTTGCATGCATACTTTGTTGCCTATATATCATTGGCTTTGTATTGATCCAGGCAAGAACAAATCAGACGGAACAAGTTTGCTACGGGTGGGTGTGCATCAAGCTGCTTCGTTGCCGGCGGCGAGTAATCTCACACATGTTTATGGCGCATATGTACCAGAAAATTCAAATGGTACTGCCCGATGCGCCTTTCATACGAAACAGTTTATGCTTATGGGTGTTCATCTTTGTTTCTGTATACAGCTTACGGCTTTTTTGTTGATCCCTTCCCTGTAGGTTCTGATCATACGTCCGAGGGGAATCAGGTAGGGCTTGATGCGCCTTTCATACGAAATGTTGATGAGAATTACCCAAGTAGTCCAGGTATGAGGCTGTGCGGATATAGTAATCATAATTTCCAGTGCCATCGGCATGTTCTAATAAATAAGATGGGAAGTTCAGAATAATGTAACATCGGCATGTTCTAATGAATAAAATAAGAGAAGGTTGGGGGCTTAGTAATTACATAGTCAGAAAAGAGGGACTGTGGTGGATTAGAAGATATTTATATGTAGCTGCAAGCATATGTATTTGGATTGTCGGCTGAACAATGTTTCAGCTGAAGATCTCTGAAATTATAACCATCAGTTCCTAATAGCTTACAGCTGGTGTGATGAGCCACACAACCGCTTGTTGTGATGTACACTTGCCTCATCGAAGCACATATATTATAAATTAACTGAAATATAGTACCTTCAAATCCAATGTGTAGTAAATGTACTATGGTATGTGCAGCAACATCTTTTAGTTCATCAAATAGAACCTAGGTTCATATTAGGCTAGCCACATATTATTTGAGCACACCAGTAACTTAACAGCATGTCCAACATCTTGAATTGTTAAGCGATGAGTGTTTATGTGATAGCATGTCAGGTTAATAAAATCAGGTAGCAACCACAACCCAACATCCTAAAAACGAGGTTACACGATTACCATTTGAATAGTAGCATTTTGGAGAAAGCACTAATATGCACTTAAATTATGCACAGATGCATGTCAGGTTGTTCGCTTGGTCTGCGCCAACGAGCATCTCCTACAAGTCATCATCTCTCTCTTTGTCGGCTCCATGTTGTAGCCTGCTAGGAGTCCTACCTTGCCATGGAGCATGTCCTTTGTCATGGGTCATACTGAGGTGAGTGCTGGTGTGGGATTTGATGTGTTAGTAGATTGGGACGTCGGCTTCTTGGTGTGGTTTGATGAGATGGTGGTGATATGGTCTGGAAGGGGGCATGTGTGAGGCGAGAGAGAATAACGGGCAGAGTCATTCATATATAATACTAAAATCCTACCCTTCATAAATTAGATTTTTCGACGATAAGTAAGTACCTAAGTCTATGTTATGTTTAAGTTAAAAGTAAAATGTCTATGTGGGCCATACATACACCGATTAATAAAGCAGTTAGTACTTAAATTGACCGTCAAGTCCTATGTGCCTTAGGGGTAAGTTTTAATCTCCACCATTGACTCACTTAAGGTGGGTATACTGAAGCAGACCCCTTATGATTATGAACGGTTTATAAAGTTGAAGGATGAAACTTGAACGAACACAATTCTGAGGTTTGTAAAGTGAAGCCAAAGACAAGTTCGAGGGGTAATATGGACTTCTCTCAAACTATATTATCAGAGGACAATGAGGGTCTTGAAGACAATGAAAGCGATGAGTTTCTGCTGGTTCTGTTTTGTTGTAGGCGAAGTTCTTAATTATAATTATCAATGTGTTTGTTTTTCTTAAGGACGCAGTGACATGCAAGGCGAGGGAAATTGAAGCCAAAACATGCAGGACGGCCAGGAGTGTGCCATTTTTTCTATGACAGGTTAGTGATTTTATCCTTTTTGTATTTTTTACATTGCTAGGTACAGTAGTTTATATGAAATGATTTGTTAATGGCAGGGGGTGGTTCTTCAATCTTCAGGGAATCAAGCGGTAGCATCAGATGCTGACATGCATGGAAGGTAGCAGTATATGTATTTGTAGCAAATCATCATCGCCCATAAATAAATCATCTCTTGCCCGCTTCCTCTGTCCGGTTGTCAACTCAAATTGCTTTGGTTCACAAATTCGTTTCATCGTACATCTAGGTACACTAGAACTGAGAGACTACTTTCCTTGAAAGGCTTATGCGAGTAAACTGACAATAGTATTCATCCAAGATGCAGTTGTATATGTATCTTCATAGAGATGTAGATGCATAGATAGTTAAATAGTGCACATGTTCATTGACAGGGATGTAGATGTAGTATACAACCGAGGTTACATTGACAAGTTGGTCCATGATGCTCCCAGGAAAAAGAAAATATGATATATTGTTTCACACTATCATCCATAGTGAAACTTGTATTTAATATTTCTTTGTTTTGCAATGCTGAATATTTTGGGAACACACAGTAAGATGTAATCTACGGATTCACCAAATCAGCTTGAACATTGTTATCATGCTTCGTATGATTTGGTAATGATTTCAGAACATGGAATGGGGCAAATAAAGTTGAAACCATGTACTGTTCCTCACAAAAAAACAGTTACTGTCGAGAGGTTTCATACTGACATTATTTCTTACCAACTAATGGTGCATTACTCCTGCCATGATAACAGCAGCTAACTACTCCATGATTACAGCAGTAAACATTGATAAGAGTACAAGCATTGGAGGAGTACTCACCACATTCGAGGAAGTCGTCATCATGGTGGTGGTGGTCGAGGAAGTCGTAGGTGCTGGTGGCATCATCACGGAGCAGGCACCATCTTCTCCTCGACTTAAAATGTGGTACTCCATGTACTCCCACTTGTTAACTTTCTGAAATGCAGATCCACTCCAAGAATGTGCTCTGAAATGGAAGTAACATGGAGTATACTCTAAAAATCAGTATGGTTTGAGCCCACTAGATCAATCAAAGTTCTCCAGCATGATAAAAAGAATACTACAGCATGAGTATTACAGCAGAATCAGTTTGGTTTGAGCCAAGCAAGAGTACTAAAATCCTGACAAAAAGAATACTACAGCATGACAAACATGATTTCAGAGATGTTGATTTCAGTACTTACAACCCATTGATAAACATGATTTTCAGAAATGTTGATTTCAGTTAAACTACAACATTTACTCCAAGCAAATACTCTAAGAAACAATACAAGTACTCCTACAGTACTGAAAGTACTCCTGTAGTACAAATACTCTAGGGGGAATGTACTCCTACAGTACTGAAAGTGTACTCATGTGAGTACTGAATTTACTAAATTCAGAGGCATCAAAATGCTCACACCCAAGTTCAGTCATCTACACATGGAGTAGTGCAACCGAGTGGTCTTTACCATGCCCGAATCGGCGAGTGGTAGTGGCAGCAGCAGCCGCATTGTCCAGGAGCAGCAGCAGCCTTTCCAATCTACTCCCGCGGCAGAGAGCAGTTCTTGACCACAGTACATCTACATCCATATTCCATCCACATCAACAATCACAATCACAATCAGCTCCAGAATCTCTCCTTGCCTTTCCCCGAATCCTAGGCTCCAGAGATTGGAAAGGTGTGGGGAAAATTAAGGATGATAACCTTGCAGGTCAACCATGGGGAGCTCGACTTCGCGGCTGACCTGGGCGCAGGTGACGGGGCACTCGTAGCGGCGGAGGAGTACCAGCAGCGTCGGAGATGGCAGCGTCCAACACGGCGCTCCTCCTTGCAGGTCAATGGCGGCGAGGAGCGCTAGCATCCGTCGCCGCCTTCCTCGAGCAGGACAAGGCCGCCGTGCCCGCGCTTCTCACGCTCCTACTCGACCTCGCTAAAATATCCAACTTTGGCTCGACTGTGGCGCAGAGGATGCGGGCGAGAGGGAGAGGCGACGCAGACGAGAAGGCCCGGCGGCGACGCCTGAGGAGAAGGGCGGCGACGCGGTTGAGTCGCCGACGCGAGTGAGTGGGAGGTGCGTCGCCGCCGCGGGCTAGGGATTTGGTGGAGTGGGTGAGCGAGGGGAATGAGCGTGAGAGGCGACTGAGTGAGTGGGTGAGTGAGTGAGCGAGGAGAAAAACTGGAAACCACAGAAATTTTGTAACGCAAGAAATGTACTACAAAACCTTCGACATTCAAAGTACCAGCATTTATTTTTGTTATCACTATATTTAAAATAATACTACTAATTTAGGAAATGCAGGGATGTGTCTGGCTATTATTTTTTTTATGCTCTGGTGGAATGGTAAAGAATCAGTTCGTCCGGTTAACACCATGAGTATTTTGTGTTGCACATTTTAAGTCCTTCGACATGAAGCTCCGTTACACGTTGCTTGTGCAAGATGTGTATATAAGCTAACAAAGAAGTTTTTATCATATACTCAAATATCATGGGAATCAAGCTAAAAACAACATTCTTGATATTTTGCGGGAATTATTATTTTTTTGAACCTTGAAAACAACAGGAGTCTCCTACTGTTATATATTACTCAAAATAAAGTACTGGGTAATTACATGGCCAAGAAGCAAATAAAAAGAAAGCAACTATGATTTACAGAGATAGGTTTGGGATGAAGCTATCAAGAAAGGAGACCAATTTAGGATTAACTCTGAATTTGAGATTTACCAAGTCAGCTTTGAGTGCGCTTTTCCAATCATACAGGGATGCAGCAACCTTGTCAAAGTAGCATCTGTTCCTTTGTTTCCAAATGTTCCAGGCGTCCGGGACTTTGATTGCATTGAACAATGGGTGTGGCCATGAAGACTTCACTGCATCAAACATCTCCTGAAGCTCCAAGTTGGTATCCCATTGAATATTGATGGAGTTCCAATAGACCGCACTGAAGGTGCACTCAAAAAATGGGTGTTTGTTCGTTTTCAGTGGTGTGGTGTTGCACAAAAGACAGGAGTGACTCCAATATCAAAATGTCTCCGGTGGAGCATGTCCCTTATGTTGACTCTGTCCATTAACATCAGCCAGGTGAACACTTTAAGTTTCACGATACACTTTGTCTTCCAGATCATTGTGATGTATGCGGGTGGCTGCAGTTCTCTGAAGAAGAAGTTGGTGAATTTCTTGGGCCGAAACTGAACATCTCCCCAACAAGTAATCCATTCATCAGCCATCATTGGTTCCAAGTAGAGATCATTCATATGATTCTGCAGATATGTTAATTCATGTAGCGCCTCGATTGATAGAGTGAGGTAAAAGTTTTTAGAAGCTTGTGGTCTGTCTTGGAATTGCACTATAGAAATATCCTCCTCCCTTGTGGAAGTGAACATGTGTGGCAGCTTGTTGGAAAGGGGTTCGTCATCGATCGAAATATCTTTCCATAGAAGAATTGTGTCGCCAGCTCTAGGAATGCAAGTTGTAAACCCTCTGTATATGTCCATCAACGAGAACACATCGTTCTGTATATCTTTCCATAAAAGAATTGTGTGAAAATTTCTTAAGCGCAACAACTAGATATTAATTTATAATAGAATTTTAGTTGGATCATCGCTCTATATGTATACATCGTTAATTTATCATTTTTATCAATTTACATTGCAAGTGAATTGGACTACGATAAACACCCGATTGTGCCCGTGCTATCTTGTTTCTACATGTGAAATTTGACATGCATTATGTTTACATCATTTACAGCAAAATATTTTCGTGGCACGTGACAAGGCACCGACATTCCCATAATATCTTATTTCTACATGTGAACTTAAACAGTCATTATGTTTATACAACTCAACAAAGCCCGTGGCAACGCACGGGCACTCTATTAGTAGATAGGTAGGGTATTAGTCTTCACAGGGGCGTCGTTAGGCGCTTGTTCTTCGAATCAGTCTTCTGAATTTCGATCCTCCTCAAGTTTGTCCATTGAGACGGATTAGACGAAGCTATAGCATAGATCCCTGTCAGCTCCTCAGGGCGGCGACGTTAGGGTTTCTCGACGTGCGTACACAACGGCGATATTTGGTTTTAGATTCTTCAGACCGATTCAAGGATTTAACGGCGATGACTGCGTTTTCAGGGCATTGGTCCTTAGGGGCACACGCACGAACACTTTCCGGCTGTCTTAAAAAGCCAGGGGGGCTTTGATATGAGAGCAACAATAGGTCAATACTTATTAGGCTTCAAAATAGTTATGAGTTAATTAGTTTAGAAGCATCAACGAATGAAGTTGGCTTCTAAAATAAGCTAAGTAGTGGGTTGCTTATGTGAATATTGCTTTTCTCTCTCGCGACCGCGTCGGGCCTCCTCCCTCCAGGCTCCCCCTCCCTTCTTCCTTCTCTCCGCCGTCGCCGGCGCCCGCGGCCGGATTGACCCTGGGGCTACTGGTGGCGGCGGCCTCCTGGCCCTTCCCCTCCCCGTCGCTCTCCGGCGCGGGCGGAGCGGCTCCGGGGGGTGCATCTAGGCGGCGGCGGTCTGGCATGGCGGCGGGGCCCCGTGGTGCATGCAGGCGAGCTACTGGACGACGGGGCGACGCGGCGGCGGGATCTGGCATCGTCTGCTCGGCCCAGATCTGGGCCCGTCGGGCCCCATCTGGGCCTGGGCGGGGCGGCGGCGGGGATGGCTCCGGTGTGGCTTCTGGGAGGCGGGGGAGATGCGACGCGTGGCTGGGTGCCGGCGGCGACGACGTCGGCCTTCTGCATCGTGGCCGGCGGGGCTTAACGAGCCCGCTTCGGGCCTGGCTGGGCCAGGGGTGGCCCGGCATGCCCCGCTGCCGCGTCCGGAGGGCTACCGCGACGACGGCGGTGGAGGTGGTTCCCTCCCGCTCGGCGTCGATGTTGCTGCTCCCATCGTGGTGAGCTTCTCTCCGGTCCTCTTGGCCTCGTGGTGGTGTTCGTAGTGAGGCGGCATGGGTGGCGGCGCTTCTGCGTTGGCGCATGGTGATGGGCGACGGTTGGGCGGTCGGTTCCGTTCGGTTGCGCGGTTGGGGTTGGAATGCGGGAGAAATCCCTGCCGGCTTCAGCTCCGACGCGGTGACACCTGCGGGTGCCACCATTCCTCCCTGGAGGGTGTCGGTGGTATCCACCCCCACCTCCCTCCGCGTGCCCGGGGAAACCTGAGGACTCGTCCGGGCAGCAGCGTCGTCGGCGTCACATCCCTTCTTGGAGGTGCTGCTTGGTACACGGCGGATCGGGCCTCGGTCTGTGGTGTTTTATTTCCGGTGGGCGCCGCGGTGGCGGGTCATCCGCGCTTTGCCAAGCTGCCGTCGTTGGCATTTGTTTCTTCTTCTTTTTCTCTTGGTGTGTTGTGCTGTTCGCCACAGCGTTATCTGTACTCGGTGTTGGTTGCTTTGGAATACAAAGCGGGGGGAAACCCTTTTTCGATAATATTGCTTTTCTTTTTGAAGTTTGAACATTGCTGGTTGGCACCATGGTGCCGGTTTCGAAAAAACATTTTTTTACAGCGCATTTTTTTTGTAAACACACACACATATATACTACATATGTGGAAAAATTCATTACATTTTACTTTCACACGTGGCTAAAAAAGACAAATATGTATATTCAAATGGGCTGTAATCTTTGTTTTTGGGCCAGAATTTTGTTTTTTTGTATAGCTTACAAATTACATTTTCCAAAAACAATAATCATGGATCCGTAGTGAATACATGCAAATTTCTGCAGAATTATTTTCGATTTTTCTGAAACTTTTAAATATGATTTTTTTTCTTTTCAGAAAAGGCACCATGGTGCCCGACGGCCCCGAGCGCACAAACTTCGCACTCGCGGCTTATGGCCTAACTTAACCCGTCAAAAGAACTGGGCCTTCGCACTCGCTGGAGGTCCTCTTGGGCTTGACGGGCCAATACTTGGGCCTTGCTTTACTAGCCCAGCTCTGCTCTTCACTCGCCACTGCCTTTTTTTGTCTAAAAAAAAAGAACTCGCCACTGCTTTTCCTCCTCGTCTCACTCAAACAATGCCTCCGCCAGCGCCTTCCCGCCTCCTGGCCGTCCTCTCCGCCCGCCCCCCTCCGCCGCTCCGCCGCCTCCTGCAGCTCCACGCGCACCTCCTCACCGCCGGCCTCATCTCCGCCCCGTCCCCACTCCCCTTCGCCTCAAGCCTCGTCGTGGCACTCGCCCACTCCGACGACCCGCGCGGCGGCCCCCGCCCGCTCCTCCACGCGCTCGCCCTCCTCGCCTCCCTGCCCTCCCCGCCCGACTACGCGCGCCCCTACAACGCCGCGCTCCGCGCCCTCTCCCTTGCCACGCACCGCGGCCTCGTCCCGCGGTGCCTCCCGCTCTACCGCTCGCTCCTCCTCTCCGCCCGCCCGGACCACCTCACCTTCCCCTTCCTGCTCAAGGCGTGCGCGTTCCTGCAGGAGCGGGGCTACGGGGACGCTGTCCTAGGGCACGTCTTCAGGCTCGGGTTCCACGCGGACGTCTTCGTGGTGAACGCCGCGGTGCACTTTCTTGCGGTGCGCGCGTCCATGGCGGAGGCGCGCAGGCTGTTCGATCAAATGCCTGTGAGGGATCTGGTGTCGTGGAACACGCTGATTGGCGGCTATGTGCGAAGGGGCGTACCTGGGGAGGCCTTGGAGGTGTTCTGGAGGATGACAGAGGACGGGACGCTGGCGCCTGACGAGGTGACGATGATTGGGGTCGTGTCAGGGTGCGGGCAGCTGCGGGATCTGGAGCTTGGGAAGAGACTCCATGGATACGTGGAGAGCAATGGAGTGAGGTGCACTGTGAGGCTGATGAATGTGCTAATGGACATGTATGTCAAATGCGGCGATTTGGAGCGGGCCAAGTCTGTGTTCGAGAGGATTGATCGCAAAACGGTTGTTTCATGGACAACCATGATTGTTGCCTATACAAAGTTTGGGCTGATGGACGATGCGAGGAGGGTGTTTGATGAGATGCCTGAAAGGGACGCATTCCCGTGGAATGCGCTGATGGCCGGTTATGTGCAGTGTAAGCAGGGCAAGGAGGCTCTTGGATTGTTTCATGAGATGCAGGAAGCAAAGGTGAAGCCTGATGAGATTACCATGGTCAATCTTTTATCGGCTTGCTCGCAGCTTGGAGCGCTAGAAATGGGTATGTGGGTTCATCATTACATCGACCGACACCGGCTTTCACTTAGTGTTACACTAGGCACAAATCTAGTTGACATGTACGCGAAGTGTGGGAACATTGAGAAGGCCATCCATGTTTTCAGAGGTTTGCCGGAGAAAAATGCGCTCACATGGACAGCAATGTTATGTGGCCTGGCAAATCATGGACGTGCTGATGAGGCAATACAATACTTCCGGAGAATGATAGAGCTTGGATTGCAGCCTGATGAGATTACATTCATAGGGGTTCTGTCTGCATGTTGTCATGCTGGCCTGGTTAAAGAAGGCCGCGATTTTTTTTCCCTACTGGTCTCAAAATATCACCTTGAGAGGAAAATGAAACATTATTCATGTATGATAGACTTGCTAGGCAGAGCAGGTCATTTAGATGAAGCAGAACATCTAGTAAACACCATGCCAATGGAGCCTGATGCAGTAGTGTGGGGTGCTCTCTTCTTTGCTTGTAGGATGCACAGTAATATTACTCTGGGTGAAAGGGCAGCAATGAAATTAGTAGAGCTTGACCCGAGCGACAGTGGAATATATGTGCTACTGGCTAACATGTATGTAGAGGCAGGAATGAAGAAGAAGGCTGATAAAGTGAGGGTGATGATGAGGCACTTGGGAGTGGAAAAAGTTCCTGGATGTAGTTGCATCGAGCTAAATGGGGTGGTTCATGAATTTATTGTGAAGGACAAATCACATACAGACAGTGATGCTATCTATGACTGCTTGCATGAGATCACGCAACAAATAAGGCACACTGCAAACATGATTGACATTTATGCAACTGGTTGAGGCCTGCAAGATGTGATATGTTTGATTATTTTGCGCAACTCAATCATCTCGTGAGTTATGCCAGGCAATGTGCTAAGATAAGTAGGATTTGCTGATGTCCATCAAACTTTGGGCCATTACATCAGCATTATGGCTCTTTTACAGCTTACCAGTCTATGAAAATAGCAATTCCAGTGCAGATGCTCAAGGCAGTATCTCAATTCAAAAGGTACTGCTGCGCCTTACAAGCCAAAACAAATTTAAGCTTGTCAAAATTTGGATTGGTGCTTAGCTGCCTTTTTTCTTATTTCCGTACCAGTCCTTTGAATTCTGTTAGGCTGGTAAAGAGAGCAGGAAGCAGATCCATCTGTGAAGTTTTTAACTTTGTAAGTTACCCTTAAACTTTTCCTTTTCCTACTCACAGTTGTATCTGATACTGATTAAATTTGCATATGCTAGCCTCACGATTTAAGTTCGTGATTTTTTTTTTTTTTTTTTTGCAAATGACAATGTCAAATACATCACCAAATGGACCCCCTAAAAAGGGAAGTTGCAAAAGATGACTCTTATACTAAACCAAAAGAGCACTGTAAGAATTCAGTAATTTGTAGCAATATACAATTTGTTTCTGAAAATAAGCACTATTGACAAAAAAATCGTTTCAATATCTGAATATCCGACTATAGTTTATAAGTTCATCAAGAGGGATAAAACAGAATATGATATGTCATGGAATGGTGATAGCACTTAAGAGTCTGGAAAAATAGCATCTCTTCTCCTTTACCTCTAGCCATTAAGCCGAATTTAAATCTCCCGAGAGCCATTAGGAAATACTTCGTGGTCCAACAAAACTTCTTTTTAATGTGAGCATAACATTAAGACAAGTCTACTAGTATATGATTCTTTTGTATTCAGCCATGTGTCGAAAGAATCAGCAAAAACATTTATGCCATTTGGCATCAGATTCCTTACTTTGTCTATCATATTGTTCCGTATCAAAAAACATGTTATGCCATATGCCAATGTTATGGTCCTCATCTAGTGAAGCAGCCAAACTTTTGCATCTGATTTTTCTATAATGTCACAGATTCAAATCTACAGAGAATACGAAATGTCCCATTTAGCTAATTGATAGGGTTAGCAATGAGGTGATAACATTTCAGTGATACAACGAATGCATGGCACATGGTCCGTTTGATCTTGCATGTAGGAACATGATCACATCTGGTGATATTCAGGTCAATGGTTCGGGTCCACTATTGGTGGGATATGCAGAAACACACTCTTCCCTTATTTCTGTGATAATTGAACTAACCATTTCTTCCTCTCCATATTTTCCTAGCACCTCCATATCCGGAGCACGAAACGTCGCTTGCATCTGTTGGACCTGGACCTTCTCGGAGTGTGATTCAATGTCTGCTGACAGCCTATTCCTCGGCAAATGCCACGAAGATTGGACGAGCTGAGGTCAATTTGGTTAGTTCATTACCTAAACTTCTATAATCGCTAGTCAATGAAGAAACGCCATGCCAATTGTTCTGCAATTGCAGCCCGTAAGGATTGGATATTAAAGTAGTGTGCTTTCCAAAATAATAATATTTGAGCAGTAGTAGATTGTAGGATTGTATTGTTATTTGAGGGCTAAAGTTATGACCTGGAGGGCATGTCAGTAAGCTATCCATATCACTACAGGTCAGACAAAGAGCAGGTCAAGTAAGTATCTCCTTGGGATCAAGCTCAAATTCCGCAAGCGTTGCTCAATGTTGCTGGTTCCGATTCCTTCCTTTCTTGACTGAACCAAGCTTCACATAACAGCTTCAAATGAATGTGAAAATGTGATAGAATAAGGAGCAAGAGTCCAGTACTGGATTTCAAAACGCTGCTTCGAATTTCTCAAATTTGCAAGTAATATCTAATATGTACTCACGAACTTGGTAAGTATGCCATATATTATTTAAAGGTCTACTTAGATCAGAACAATACTGTATATGTTAGGTGGAAGGTAGAACAGCCCAATCGACCACTTCCCCCACCACACTATTGTACTCAAGTGGGTGGATTTGAGGTGTTCAATCATTACTGAAAAAATAAGAAATCCTGTTGCAATATTGTTTCATGCAAAATTGGTTGCAGTATTTTCTCGGATGTTTAAAGACACACACAAAAAGTTCATGCAACTTGTATGGAATAAATCCTCAACAAATCGTGGAACAATGCAATTGCAGAGCTTAGCTTGGGTCATATGGGCAATGCCCCTTCTCAATATTTTAGCCTTTCATAAAATATCTGACATTAGCTCCAAGAGCTGGAGCTACTTAAGCAACCCTATTTCTCATACAGTTTATCCACCTTTGATGGCCCCTGCTTAAATACCCTTACGCAGCATGCAAAAACAACCTATGGAACAGCAAAGATCTGCAAATCAATACCAGGCTCATCACCTATGGTTACACCAGTACCAATACAGTCGACCCAAGCACGTTTACCACAGTTCTGTGTGCTTGATGACGCAGTAAACAGCTGATTCTTTTCTCTCCTTAGGTTAGATAGAAAAGTAAGAGTTTCCTTTATTTTTAACTATGTACATCATACTTAAAACTAAAAATGTAGCACCCCAGGTGATCAGCACATGTACATCAGTTTAGGCATCTCCAACTCCCAGGTACTACAGCATGTAGTTCAGTTTATGTACATTTTCTGAACGCATCATCACTAAATCAGTAAAATATACATTGTGATTCACCCTTCGAACTCACATTTCTGGATCTCAATGTCATTTGATTAAGTATTGTGATCAACTTTGCAAGAAATATTTTGCAGCTTCCAGTTAGGCAACAACTTCATTGGCTTCTTTAATTAGCCCTTGCGTTTCTTTCGGCCTGACTGCCTGCAAATGTTTCCCTGAAGCTAGCCACTGCATCATCTTTCTGTGTATGGTGTACGGCAGGCGTCAAGGAAATGAAGGCACCGAACATACAAGGGATGAAAGTGGATACAAAGGAAGAACATGAAAAGCGTGCTAGTGCATACCAACTCTGTGAACAAAGGTACAATTTCCCCTATCCTGTGGTTTGATGGTATGAGATCCCAAGGCCTTTTCGCCTTGTCACTCTCCCCCTTCTCATCGGCGAAAGAAATATGCTCATTCGGAGAGAGATTCAGCTGTTGCAAGACCTGGGCCAGAGAACAAGACATTATAGATTTGCATGTAAACATTGCCTGAATGCAAGTAATTCAGAAGTTGGTGACAAACATCTTTTGAGAAGGACGGCATGAAAGGCTCTAGCAAACAAGCGAGAAGGTAGACAACTCCAACTGAAGTTTTCATCACAGTCGTGCAACTAGCTGGATCTTGTTTGTAAAGCTTCCAAAATTGACTCTCCTGCATATCCAGGTAGAAAACCGGAGTCAAATCCCGTGCAAGTTAAATGATGCAGAGTAGAAATGAAATCAGCAAAGGAAGGAACAAGAGCTTACTTGAAGGTAAGCATTTCCCTCACTAGAGATGGCCATTGCAATCTTCAGCCCTTGTTTTAGTTTGACCTGTTAACGGCAACGTTTATGTCACATAAATGCTTCAGATCTATGGTACTTATTCAGATTTATTCACTAGTACAATTCGGATTTCACACAATTCAGGTTAATGCATTACCTTGTCCATTGCATCAATATACTGCTGAATCAAATTACCAACAGTTTCTGCTAACGACTGACTCAATGGATGTATATCAGCATTAGGTGCTTCAGGTATGATGGAGCCGTAGCCAGCTCCTGCAGGAACAATTGAAAATAATAATATCAGCACCATCAACAAAGAAAATTTAAAAGAGAATGTTCGTCTTCTAACCCTCTGGTTTTGCGATAAAGCTTAGCACTCGATAGATGAAGTTGCCCAAATTCTTTAGCAGCTCGTTGTTATGCTTTATCTGCAAACCTCCCCATGTGAATACTGCATCTGATGCCTGAAAGTTTTACAAAATAGACCAAAATGAACAATCTCACATGCATAGAGGTTTAATATAGATAATTCAATTTAACCGAAACCTAACCTCAGGACGATTACTAAGCAAGTAGTATCGCCACACATCAGCAGGAATATTTGTGGCTTTGGCGTCATTGCCAAAGACTCCAATGCCCTTAGTTTTCGAGAACTTCCCTGTGCATGATAACAGAGTGAACAAAAAAAGAAGATGTCCAAGAATAAATAATGGCTTGAACAAAACCTGTGCGATACCTGATTCATAGTTGAGATATTCAGTCACACTAATATTCTTCATCAGAGTCCAGTTTTCACCAGTACCAAGTAGAGCAGAGGGAAACATGACCTGTAAAATTGTTACATATGCAGGAAAATAAGATTTCTATGGAAAGATAATATAAGAATTGCCTGCTACAGATCTGTATGCACTTGCACATATACTCCCTCCATTTCTAAATATAAGCCCTTTTAGAGATTTCAATACGGATGTATATATACATATTTTAAAGTGTAGATTCATTCATTTTGCTTCGTATGTAGTCCATATTAAAATCTCCAAAAGGTATTATATTTAGGAACGGAGGGAGTAGAATATATTGAAGCTTGTTAAGCAGCGTTGTACATAGAGAGGGTATTTGTATACTGGAAACTCCAAGTTGGCAAAAGAATCTCACCGTGTGGAATGGGACGTTGTCTTTGCCCATAAACTGATACAATTCGACATTCTCTGGGTTCTTCCACCACTTTTCCCACTCGGGCGTGTAGCAGGCCGTGATGGAAATATATCCGATCGGCGCGTCGAACCAGACATAGAACACCTGAACCCATTCATCACATTACTAACATTAAACACAAAGATGGGAGATGTAAACTTTCCAAATGAATCTCTGCGTGCTCAGATGAATGGCAAACCTTATCCTTGTACTTCTCGTGTGGGACAGGGACGCCCCATTTCAGATCCCTGGTGATGCAGCGAGGCCTCAGCCCTTCCTTCAACCAGGCATCCGTGATGCGAACTGCGTTCTGGCTCCATGATCCGGTCGCCGAGGCCTCGTCGATGTACTTCTCCAGCTGCTCCTTCAGCAAGGGAAGCTCCAAGAACAAGTGGTCTGTGTCGCGGACGATCGGTATGCCCTCACAAACCTGGAGGATGGTAAAAGTTAAGCACATGGAAGATCGGTAGGTGGTGAGAAGAGCCGAATAGAACCGGAGAAGGTCCCCCTGCCTTGCATCTGGGATCAATCAACTCGGTTGAATTCAGCAGCCTCCCGCATCTGTCGCACTGATCGCCCCTCGCGGTGTGATGGAATATTAGGCAAGTTCATGATTAATTCCAGTAAATAATTCATGACTAGAAGAGATACTAGCATGCAATAATCTAGCAAACTAGAAGAACAGCAAGACATGCATAACAGCAGCAAACACGTAACAATAGCTGTAGAAACAGACATGAACAGAGGATGTTGGACGTACTGATCGTTAGCTATTATGGGTGCGACAGTGTTGATGACGATGTTGGCGACGATCTGCTGCTGACGGCGATGAATACGACGATGAGTAGCACCGCCCGACTTGGACGGAAGACGACCCGTGATGACGAATTTGAGCAGTCGCGCACAGCGCTTCCCAAAAACCTAATTCGTCCTCTCCCGGTGCAGGATCGCAAAGACGAACGGTTCCGGAGACCTGCTCTCCCACGCGCCGATGCACGCCGGCGTTTGGGATGGAGTAGACTACGATGGCGGCGCAAGTTGTGAGATGAGGCAAAACCCTAGGTGTTTTTCGGTGTGTCTCTG